>NC_087354.1:2338500-2572309 GCF_030014295.1 Loxodonta africana
CCCCAGCGGGTTGCAAATGGCTGTCTTGATTTTGTCCATGTGTTCGCGAATGTCTGGCTGAAAGCATAGCCTTAGGGAAATGAGTTTCTCCTCTGGGATCTCTGTCTTACCCACTTCCCCTTTTCAAAGGGTTAGTGAGGTCGATGTGTCTTGTCCTGCTTTCACGGGGGTCAAGCCAACTGCCCGGGAAACTGGAAGATGATGTGTGAACGCTCTCATCCACTGTCCTTCCTGGGTGGAAGGAAGACATTTGTGGTAAGCATCTTCAGGTCTCAGGGGATTTTTCCTGGGGAGTGATATGGCTGGGGTCAATGATGACATAATCTGTCTGGAAGAGAGATGATGACCTAAAAATCATGCTCAGAGAGGTTATGCTGAGGCCCTGTGGGAAAGTCCTTTGGCCCAGCCTTCCAGATCTTCTTTAGAGCGGACTCCCATTTTGATTTCTTTCACCTGCACCAAGTAATCCAAAAGACCTGGGTGGCCGATTTTGGTCAGGCTGATTCCTTGGCTCCTTTCCTCTTTTTGTGTCCTTTAGCACAACCTGCCTCCGAGGAGTTCACCGTTGCGAGGACAAAAGGTGAGGGATTTCCCGTGATTTGCCCTGGCCCCATCTGACACTTAGGCAAGTGAGGATACACCTCAAAAGGCACTAGGGTTTGCTGACAAAGCTGAGGCATGTCCCCTGGTGTTTGCTTGACCTTGCCTGGTTGACTAAGTGGCGGTGATGTGCGTGGGTGGATACTTAGGAATCAGAGAATCCTGAAACCTGTGTGCTGGAGTCATCTTCGATAGCCTGCGTCCAAGTCCGATACGGCCTACTGAAAGGGGAGAATCGGCCAACTAGAAAAATGTGTTTTCCTGAGACATTTATGAGATGTGAATGGCTCAGAGCTCTACAGGAGACTGGTCAACTTGCTGTATTTGAACGCGTGTGTCAGTTGCGGTTGGACTCGTAGGATTTGCAGGGCGCATTTCCCATGAATCTTGAAACTGGATGAGCGACTCAGTAGTCCGATAGCTGGCTCCAGCTTTCAAGTGAAGGTAGCTGCACAGATAAGTGTATAGAAAATCTAAAGTCAGGGTCGATGCCAGGTGTGAAGGGCACACGAGGGTCAGGAGCACTTTCAGGTTCATGCCACAGGAAGTCATGTTTCCCTGGAGCTCTGGACAGTGAAAGCAGGCGTAAGTGCTGCCTTGCACATGTGCAAAGATCACTGCTCCTACAGAGTTGGTTGGAATCCTGTAGAGGTTCCATAAGACTCCTGCTCTCTTTGTGCCAAGGAATCCTCTGATGGTTGATAAACAGGAGGAGATGTGTTCCCTGTGTTCCCATTCTTTGGGAATGAGGTGGCCTGGACTGTGTCTCTCCATGGCACAAGGGTGAAATCAAACTCTGGAAATGCCTAGTTGAATTTGGGGCCAAATTCTTGGTGAAAGCCCTCTTCCGAGTGTCCCACAGCTCATTTGAAGATCCCCAGTTTTGGGAACCCTTGGATGTCATTTCCTGGAAGTGCTCGTGCACGGAACAGTGCCTGTGGACACAGATTTGGCTTCCTCGTAGACATTAGCCGGGGCTGATCAAATGAATAGCCTGTTCTTGGCTGGGACTTCCTGAGTATTTTTCTCCATTCGGAGTCCTCTATGCCTTGTCTTGATCTGGCACGTGTCTGCCTTTCTGTCAAGGGTCAGCAGTCTCACTAATGGGCGAGAAGTGTGTGTCTCGATTTTGTCCATACTTGGGGCTATATGTGGAAAAAGCGTAGCTGTTAGGCAATGAATGTCTCTCGTCTGATGTCTGACTTACTTCTTTGCCCTTCTTAAAAGGATTGCAAGGTCGAAGCCTGTTTTCCTGCTTTCATGAGGGTCAAGCTACTCCCCGGGAAACCGGAAGAGGATGTGGGAACCTTCTCATCCTGCGTGATTGCGGGCTGGATGGACGATATCGGTGGTGAGGAACTTGAAGACTCAGGTGATTTTTCCCGGGGATTGAGATGTCTCGGGTCAATGAAGACACCTCAACTTGTCTCGAAGAGAGATGATGACATAAAAATCATGCTCAATAGGATCCCGCTGAGGCCCAGAGAGAAACTCCTTTTCACTAACATGAATGATCTGCTTTAGAGTGGACCCCCGTTGTGATCCCTTTTTCCTCCACCAAGTGATCAAAAACTCCTCCCTGACCGATTTTGGCCATGCTGATTCCTTGGCTCTTTTCCTCTTTTTCTGTCATTTAGAGAGACCTGCTTTCAAGAGATTCACCACCGAAAGAACTCAAGGTGAGTGAATGACGACGGTTTTCCCTTGTCTCTGGTGATACTTAGACAAGTGAAAAGGGAGCCCAAGAGGCAGTCGGGTTTTGTGGAAAAGCTGAGACGTGTCCCCTGCTTTGAGCTTGACCTGACCGATTGACCAAGTGGCGGTGATATGCACGGGTGGATAGTTAGGAAGCACAGGGACCTAGAAGAATTTCCACTTGAGTAATTTTTGATAGTCCGGTTCCCAGTCGGGTATGTCTACGGAAGTTTGAGAATATTTTCAACTCTCAACTCTTTACGGGATGGGAGTGTGTAGCAGCTCTACTGGAGAAACCAGAGAGACTTGCCAGAGTTGAAAGCCTGTGTCAGTTGCGACTGGACTCTTAGGATCTCTAGGGCATCTTTCCCAGACATCTCGGTATTGGATGAAGAATTGAGTAGCCTGATACCTCGCTGTAGCATTCAAGAAAAGGCAGCAGCACCAATATCTGAGTCAAAAAGCTAATGGCAGGTTCAATCCCATTCGGTAAGTGGGTCGCGAGCGTCATGACTCATTTCAGGTTCATGCCACAGGAGGTCATGATCCGCTGAGAGTCTAATCAGGAAATGCAGGCATAACTGCTGCCTTCCACATGTGGAAAGATCATTTTCTTGACAGATCTTTGGAATCTTGTAGAGATTCCATAGAACTCCTTTTCCGTGTGCCCCACGGGATCCTCTGATGCTTGATATCGAGGAGGAGATGTGATCCCTCTCTGGGGATTATTGGGGCCTGAGGTAGATTCGATTGTGTCTCTCCATGGCTCAGTGGTGAAATGAAAGCGTTGAAGGACTGTGGCAATTTTAACAAGTGTTGGCAGAATTCTTGGAAAGCTATTCTTTTCCAAATGTCCTCCAGCTGATTTGAAGATCCCCCGGTGCTGGGGACTCTTGCGTGCCATTTCCCGGGAGTCCGCACACATTGTACAGTGCCCGTGGACGCATACTTGGCAGCCTTCAACACATCAGTCAGGCTTAATCAATGGCAAAGGCTCCTTTTGCCTGGGTCCTCCTGAAAATTTGTGCTACATCCAGAGACCTCTCTGCCTTCTTCTGAATATTGCATGATTCTCTCCTCCTGTCATGGGTCAGCAGACTCCCCAGCGGGTTGCAAATGGCTGTCTTGATTTTGTCCATGTGTTTGCGAATGTCTGGCTGAAAGCATAGCCTTAGGGAAATGAGTTTCTCTTCTGGGATCTCTGTCTTACCCACTTCCCCTTTTCAAAGGGTTAGTGAGGTCGATGTGTCTTGTCCTGCTTTCACGGGGGTCAAGCCAACTGCCCGGGAAACTGGAAGATGATGTGTGAACGCTCTCATCCACTGTCCTTCCTGGGTGGAAGGAAGACATTTGTGGTAAGCATCTTCAGGTCTCAGGGGATTTTTCCTGGGGAGTGATATGGCTGGGGTCAATGATGACATAATCTGTCTGGAAGAGAGATGATGACCTAAAAATCATGCTCAGAGAGGTTATGCTGAGGCCCTGTGGGAAAGTCCTTTGGCCCAGCCTTCCAGATCTTCTTTAGAGCGGACTCCCATTTTGATTTCTTTCACCTGCACCAAGTAATCCAAAAGACCTGGGTGGCCGATTTTGGTCAGGCTGATTCCTTGGCTCCTTTCCTCTTTTTGTGTCCTTTAGCACAACCTGCCTCCGAGGAGTTCACCGTTGCGAGGACAAAAGGTGAGGGATTTCCCGTGATTTGCCCTGGCCCCATCTGACACTTAGGCAAGTGAGGATACACCTCAAAAGGCAGTAGGGTTTGCTGACAAAGCTGAGGCATGTCCCCTGGTGTTTGCTTGACCTTGCCTGGTTGACTAAGTGGCGGTGATGTGCGTGGGTGGATACTTAGGAATCAGAGAATCCTGAAACCTGTGTGCTGGAGTCATCTTCGATAGCCTGCGTCCAAGTCCGATACGGCCTACTGAAAGGGGAGAATCGGCCAACTAGAAAAATGTGTTTTCCTGAGACATTTATGAGATGTGAATGGCTCAGAGCTCTACAGGAGACTGGTCAACTTGCTGTATTTGAACGCGTGTGTCAGTTGCGGTTGGACTCGTAGGATTTGCAGGGCTCATTTCCCATGAATCTTGAAACTGGATGAGCGACTCAGTAGTCCGATAGCTGGCTCCAGCTTTCAAGTGAAGGTAGCTGCACAGATAAGTGCATAGAAAATCTAAAGTCAGGGTCGATGCCAGGTGTGAAGGGCACACGAGGGTCAGGAGCACTTTCAGGTTCATGCCACAGGAAGTCATGTTTCCCTGGAGCTCTGGACAGTGAAAGCAGGCGTAAGTGCTGCCTTGCACATGTGCAAAGATCACTGCTCCTACAGAGTTGGTTGGAATCCTGTAGAGGTTCCATAAGACTCCTGCTCTCTTTGTGCCAAGGAATCCTCTGATGGTTGATAAACAGGAGGAGATGTGTTCCCTGTGTTCCCATTCTTTGGGAATGAGGTGGCCTGGACTGTGTCTCTCCATGGCACAAGGGTGAAATCAAACTCTGGAAATGCCTAGTTGAATTTGGGGCCAAATTCTTGGTGAAAGCCCTCTTCCGAGTGTCCCACAGCTCATTTGAAGATCCCCAGTTTTGGGAACCCTTGGATGTCATTTCCTGGAAGTGCTCGTGCACGGAACAGTGCCTGTGGACACAGATTTGGCTTCCTCGTAGACATTAGCCGGGGCTGATCAAATGAATAGCCTCTTCTTGGCTGGGACTTCCTGAGTATTTTTCTCCATTCGGAGTCCTCTATGCCTTGTCTTGATCTGGCACGCGTCTGCCTTTCTGTCAAGGGTCAGCAGTCTCACTAATGGGCGAGAAGTGTGTGTCTCGATTTTGTCCATACTTGGGGCTATATGTGGAAAAAGCGTAGCTGTTAGGCAATGAATGTCTCTCGTCTGATGTCTGACTTACTTCTTTGCCCTTCTTAAAAGGATTGCAAGGTCGAAGCCTGTTTTCCTGCTTTCATGAGGGTCAAGCTACTCCCCGGGAAACCGGAAGAGGATGTGGGAACCTTCTCATCCTGCGTGATTGCGGGCTGGATGGACGATATCGGTGGTGAGGAACTTGAAGACTCAGGTGATTTTTCCCGGGGATTGAGATGTCTCGGGTCAATGAAGACACCTCAACTTGTCTCGAAGAGAGATGATGACATAAAAATCATGCTCAATAGGATCCCGCTGAGGCCCAGAGAGAAACTCCTTTTCACTAACATGAATGATCTGCTTTAGAGTGGACCCCCGTTGTGATCCCTTTTTCCTCCACCAAGTGATCAAAAACTCCTCCCTGACCGATTTTGGCCATGCTGATTCCTTGGCTCTTTTCCTCTTTTTCTGTCATTTAGAGAGACCTGCTTTCAAGAGATTCACCACCGAAAGAACTCAAGGTGAGTGAATGACGACGGTTTTCCCTTGTCTCTGGTGATACTTAGACAAGTGAAAAGGGAGCCCAAGAGGCAGTCGGGTTTTGTGGAAAAGCTGAGACGTGTCCCCTGCTTTGAGCTTGACCTGACCGATTGACCAAGTGGCGGTGATATGCACGGGTGGATAGTTAGGAAGCACAGGGACCTAGAAGAATTTCCACTTGAGTAATTTTTGATAGTCCGGTTCCCAGTTGGGTATGTCTACGGAAGTTTGAGAATATTTTCAACTCTCAACTCTTTACGGGATGGGAGTGTGTAGCAGCTCTACTGGAGAAACCAGAGAGACTTGCCAGAGTTGAAAGCCTGTGTCAGTTGCGACTGGACTCTTAGGATCTCTAGGGCATCTTTCCCAGACATCTCGGTATTGGATGAAGAATTGAGTAGCCTGATACCTCGCTGTAGCATTCAAGAAAAGGCAGCAGCACCAATATCTGAGTCAAAAAGCTAATGGCAGGTTCAATCCCATTCGGTAAGTGGGTCGCGAGCGTCATGACTCATTTCAGGTTCATGCCACAGGAGGTCATGATCCGCTGAGAGTCTAATCAGGAAATGCAGGCATAACTGCTGCCTTCCACATGTGGAAAGATCATTTTCTTGACAGATCTTTGGAATCTTGTAGAGATTCCATAGAACTCCTTTTCCGTGTGCCCCACGGGATCCTCTGATGCTTGATATCCAGGAGGAGATGTGATCCCTCTCTGGGGATTATTGGGGCCTGAGGCAGATTCGATTGTGTCTCTCCATGGCTCAGTGGTGAAATGAAAGCGTTGAAGGACTGTGGCAATTTTAACAAGTGTTGGCAGAATTCTTGGAAAGCTATTCTTTTCCAAATGTCCTCCAGCTGATTTGAAGATCCCCCGGTGCTGGGGACTCTTGCGTGCCATTTCCCGGGAGTCCGCACACATTGGACAGTGCCCGTGGACGCATACTTGGCAGCCTTCAACACATCAGTCAGGCTTAATCAATGGCAAAGGCTCCTTTTGCCTGGGTCCTCCTGAAAATTTGTGCTACATCCAGAGACCTCTCTGCCTTCTTCTGAATATTGCATGATTCTCTCCTCCTGTCATGGGTCAGCAGACTCCCCAGCGGGTTGCAAATGGCTGTCTTGATTTTGTCCATGTGTTTGCGAATGTCTGGCTGAAAGCATAGCCTTAGGGAAATGAGTTTCTCTTCTGGGATCTCTGTCTTACCCACTTCCCCTTTTCAAAGGGTTAGTGAGGTCGATGTGTCTTGTCCTGCTTTCACGGGGGTCAAGCCAACTGCCCGGGAAACTGGAAGATGATGTGTGAACGCTCTCATCCACTGTCCTTCCTGGGTGGAAGGAAGACATTTGTGGTAAGCATCTTCAGGTCTCAGGGGATTTTTCCTGGGGAGTGATATGGCTGGGGTCAATGATGACATAATCTGTCTGGAAGAGAGATGATGACCTAAAAATCATGCTCAGAGAGGTTATGCTGAGGCCCTGTGGGAAAGTCCTTTGGCCCAGCCTTCCAGATCTTCTTTAGAGCGGACTCCCATTTTGATTTCTTTCACCTGCACCAAGTAATCCAAAAGACCTGGGTGGCCGATTTTGGTCAGGCTGATTCCTTGGCTCCTTTCCTCTTTTTGTGTCCTTTAGCACAACCTGCCTCCGAGGAGTTCACCGTTGCGAGGACAAAAGGTGAGGGATTTCCCGTGATTTGCCCTGGCCCCATCTGACACTTAGGCAAGTGAGGATACACCTCAAAAGGCAGTAGGGTTTGCTGACAAAGCTGAGGCATGTCCCCTGGTGTTTGCTTGACCTTGCCTGGTTGACTAAGTGGCGGTGATGTGCGTGGGTGGATACTTAGGAATCAGAGAATCCTGAAACCTGTGTGCTGGAGTCATCTTCGATAGCCTGCGTCCAAGTCCGATACGGCCTACTGAAAGGGGAGAATCGGCCAACTAGAAAAATGTGTTTTCCTGAGACATTTATGAGATGTGAATGGCTCAGAGCTCTACAGGAGACTGGTCAACTTGCTGTATTTGAACGCGTGTGTCAGTTGCGGTTGGACTCGTAGGATTTGCAGGGCGCATTTCCCATGAATCTTGAAACTGGATGAGCGACTCAGTAGTCCGATAGCTGGCTCCAGCTTTCAAGTGAAGGTAGCTGCACAGATAAGTGCATAGAAAATCTAAAGTCAGGGTCGATGCCAGGTGTGAAGGGCACACGAGGGTCAGGAGCACTTTCAGGTTCATGCCACAGGAAGTCATGTTTCCCTGGAGCTCTGGACAGTGAAAGCAGGCGTAAGTGCTGCCTTGCACATGTGCAAAGATCACTGCTCCTACAGAGTTGGTTGGAATCCTGTAGAGGTTCCATAAGACTCCTGCTCTCTTTGTGCCAAGGAATCCTCTGATGGTTGATAAACAGGAGGAGATGTGTTCCCTGTGTTCCCATTCTTTGGGAATGAGGTGGCCTGGACTGTGTCTCTCCATGGCACAAGGGTGAAATCAAACTCTGGAAATGCCTAGTTGAATTTGGGGCCAAATTCTTGGTGAAAGCCCTCTTCCGAGTGTCCCACAGCTCATTTGAAGATCCCCAGTTTTGGGAACCCTTGGATGTCATTTCCTGGAAGTGCTCGTGCACGGAACAGTGCCTGTGGACACAGATTTGGCTTCCTCGTAGACATTAGCCGGGGCTGATCAAATGAATAGCCTGTTCTTGGCTGGGACTTCCTGAGTATTTTTCTCCATTCGGAGTCCTCTATGCCTTGTCTTGATCTGGCACGCGTCTGCCTTTCTGTCAAGGGTCAGCAGTCTCACTAATGGGCGAGAAGTGTGTGTCTCGATTTTGTCCATACTTGGGGCTATATGTGGAAAAAGCGTAGCTGTTAGGCAATGAATGTCTCTCGTCTGATGTCTGACTTACTTCTTTGCCCTTCTTAAAAGGATTGCAAGGTCGAAGCCTGTTTTCCTGCTTTCATGAGGGTCAAGCTACTCCCCGGGAAACCGGAAGAGGATGTGGGAACCTTCTCATCCTGCGTGATTGCGGGCTGGATGGACGATATCGGTGGTGAGGAACTTGAAGACTCAGGTGATTTTTCCCGGGGATTGAGATGTCTCGGGTCAATGAAGACACCTCAACTTGTCTCGAAGAGAGATGATGACATAAAAATCATGCTCAATAGGATCCCGCTGAGGCCCAGAGAGAAACTCCTTTTCACTAACATGAATGATCTGCTTTAGAGTGGACCCCCGTTGTGATCCCTTTTTCCTCCACCAAGTGATCAAAAACTCCTCCCTGACCGATTTTGGCCATGCTGATTCCTTGGCTCTTTTCCTCTTTTTCTGTCATTTAGAGAGACCTGCTTTCAAGAGATTCACCACCGAAAGAACTCAAGGTGAGTGAATGACGACGGTTTTCCCTTGTCTCTGGTGATACTTAGACAAGTGAAAAGGGAGCCCAAGAGGCAGTCGGGTTTTGTGGAAAAGCTGAGACGTGTCCCCTGCTTTGAGCTTGACCTGACCGATTGACCAAGTGGCGGTGATATGCACGGGTGGATAGTTAGGAAGCACAGGAACCTAGAAGAATTTCCACTTGAGTAATTTTTGATAGTCCGGTTCCCAGTCGGGTATGTCTACGGAAGTTTGAGAATATTTTCAACTCTCAACTCTTTACGGGATGGGAGTGTGTAGCAGCTCTACTGGAGAAACCAGAGAGACTTGCCAGAGTTGAAAGCCTGTGTCAGTTGCGACTGGACTCTTAGGATCTCTAGGGCATCTTTCCCAGACATCTCGGTATTGGATGAAGAATTGAGTAGCCTGATACCTCGCTGTAGCATTCAAGAAAAGGCAGCAGCACCAATATCTGAGTCAAAAAGCTAATGGCAGGTTCAATCCCATTCGGTAAGTGGGTCGCGAGCGTCATGACTCATTTCAGGTTCATGCCACAGGAGGTCATGATCCGCTGAGAGTCTAATCAGGAAATGCAGGCATAACTGCTGCCTTCCACATGTGGAAAGATCATTTTCTTGACAGATCTTTGGAATCTTGTAGAGATTCCATAGAACTCCTTTTCCGTGTGCCCCACGGGATCCTCTGATGCTTGATATCCAGGAGGAGATGTGATCCCTCTCTGGGGATTATTGGGGCCTGAGGCAGATTCGATTGTGTCTCTCCATGGCTCAGTGGTGAAATGAAAGCGTTGAAGGACTGTGGCAATTTTAACAAGTGTTGGCAGAATTCTTGGAAAGCTATTCTTTTCCAAATGTCCTCCAGCTGATTTGAAGATCCCCCGGTGCTGGGGACTCTTGCGTGCCATTTCCCGGGAGTCCGCACACATTGGACAGTGCCCGTGGACGCATACTTGGCAGCCTTCAACACATCAGTCAGGCTTAATCAATGGCAAAGGCTCCTTTTGCCTGGGTCCTCCTGAAAATTTGTGCTACATCCAGAGACCTCTCTGCCTTCTTCTGAATATTGCATGATTCTCTCCTTCTGTCATGGGTCAGCAGACTCCCCAGCGGGTTGCAAATGGCTGTCTTGATTTTGTCCATGTGTTTGCGAATGTCTGGCTGAAAGCATAGCCTTAGGGAAATGAGTTTCTCTTCTGGGATCTCTGTCTTACCCACTTCCCCTTTTCAAAGGGTTAGTGAGGTCGATGTGTCTTGTCCTGCTTTCACGGGGGTCAAGCCAACTGCCCGGGAAACTGGAAGATGATGTGTGAACGCTCTCATCCACTGTCCTTCCTGGGTGGAAGGAAGACATTTGTGGTAAGCATCTTCAGGTCTCAGGGGATTTTTCCTGGGGAGTGATATGGCTGGGGTCAATGATGACATAATCTGTCTGGAAGAGAGATGATGACCTAAAAATCATGCTCAGAGAGGTTATGCTGAGGCCCTGTGGGAAAGTCCTTTGGCCCAGCCTTCCAGATCTTCTTTAGAGCGGACTCCCATTTTGATTTCTTTCACCTGCACCGAGTAATCCAAAAGACCTGGGTGGCCGATTTTGGTCAGGCTGATTCCTTGGCTCCTTTCCTCTTTTTGTGTCCTTTAGCACAACCTGCCTCCGAGGAGTTCACCGTTGCGAGGACAAAAGGTGAGGGATTTCCCGTGATTTGCCCTGGCCCCATCTGACACTTAGGCAAGTGAGGATACACCTCAAAAGGCAGTAGGGTTTGCTGACAAAGCTGAGGCATGTCCCCTGGTGTTTGCTTGACCTTGCCTGGTTGACTAAGTGGCGGTGATGTGCGTGGGTGGATACTTAGGAATCAGAGAATCCTGAAACCTGTGTGCTGGAGTCATCTTCGATAGCCTGCGTCCAAGTCCGATACGGCCTACTGAAAGGGGAGAATCGGCCAACTAGAAAAATGTGTTTTCCTGAGACATTTATGAGATGTGAATGGCTCAGAGCTCTACAGGAGACTGGTCAACTTGCTGTATTTGAACGCGTGTGTCAGTTGCGGTTGGACTCGTAGGATTTGCAGGGCGCATTTCCCATGAATCTTGAAACTGGATGAGCGACTCAGTAGTCCGATAGCTGGCTCCAGCTTTCAAGTGAAGGTAGCTGCACAGATAAGTGCATAGAAAATCTAAAGTCAGGGTCGATGCCAGGTGTGAAGGGCACACGAGGGTCAGGAGCACTTTCAGGTTCATGCCACAGGAAGTCATGTTTCCCTGGAGCTCTGGACAGTGAAAGCAGGCGTAAGTGCTGCCTTGCACATGTGCAAAGATCACTGCTCCTACAGAGTTGGTTGGAATCCTGTAGAGGTTCCATAAGACTCCTGCTCTCTTTGTGCCAAGGAATCCTCTGATGGTTGATAAACAGGAGGAGATGTGTTCCCTGTGTTCCCATTCTTTGGGAATGAGGTGGCCTGGACTGTGTCTCTCCATGGCACAAGGGTGAAATCAAACTCTGGAAATGCCTAGTTGAATTTGGGGCCAAATTCTTGGTGAAAGCCCTCTTCCGAGTGTCCCACAGCTCATTTGAAGATCCCCAGTTTTGGGAACCCTTGGATGTCATTTCCTGGAAGTGCTCGTGCACGGAACAGTGCCTGTGGACACAGATTTGGCTTCCTCGTAGACATTAGCCGGGGCTGATCAAATGAATAGCCTCTTCTTGGCTGGGACTTCCTGAGTATTTTTCTCCGTTCGGAGTCCTCTATGCCTTGTCTTGATCTGGCACGCGTCTGCCTTTCTGTCAAGGGTCAGCAGTCTCACTAATGGGCGAGAAGTGTGTGTCTCGATTTTGTCCATACTTGGGGCTATATGTGGAAAAAGCGTAGCTGTTAGGCAATGAATGTCTCTCGTCTGATGTCTGACTTACTTCTTTGCCCTTCTTAAAAGGATTGCAAGGTCGAAGCCTGTTTTCCTGCTTTCATGAGGGTCAAGCTACTCCCCGGGAAACCGGAAGAGGATGTGGGAACCTTCTCATCCTGCGTGATTGCGGGCTGGATGGACGATATCGGTGGTGAGGAACTTGAAGACTCAGGTGATTTTTCCCGGGGATTGAGATGTCTCGGGTCAATGAAGACACCTCAACTTGTCTCGAAGAGAGATGATGACATAAAAATCATGCTCAATAGGATCCCGCTGAGGCCCAGAGAGAAACTCCTTTTCACTAACATGAATGATCTGCTTTAGAGTGGACCCCCGTTGTGATCCCTTTTTCCTCCACCAAGTGATCAAAAACTCCTCCCTGACCGATTTTGGCCATGCTGATTCCTTGGCTCTTTTCCTCTTTTTCTGTCATTTAGAGAGACCTGCTTTCAAGAGATTCACCACCGAAAGAACTCAAGGTGAGTGAATGACGACGGTTTTCCCTTGTCTCTGGTGATACTTAGACAAGTGAAAAGGGAGCCCAAGAGGCAGTCGGGTTTTGTGGAAAAGCTGAGACGTGTCCCCTGCTTTGAGCTTGACCTGACCGATTGACCAAGTGGCGGTGATATGCACGGGTGGATAGTTAGGAAGCACAGGGACCTAGAAGAATTTCCACTTGAGTAATTTTTGATAGTCCGGTTCCCAGTCGGGTATGTCTACGGAAGTTTGAGAATATTTTCAACTCTCAACTCTTTACGGGATGGGAGTGTGTAGCAGCTCTACTGGAGAAACCAGAGAGACTTGCCAGAGTTGAAAGCCTGTGTCAGTTGCGACTGGACTCTTAGGATCTCTAGGGCATCTTTCCCAGACATCTCGGTATTGGATGAAGAATTGAGTAGCCTGATACCTCGCTGTAGCATTCAAGAAAAGGCAGCAGCACCAATATCTGAGTCAAAAAGCTAATGGCAGGTTCAATCCCATTCGGTAAGTGGGTCGCGAGCGTCATGACTCATTTCAGGTTCATGCCACAGGAGGTCATGATCCGCTGAGAGTCTAATCAGGAAATGCAGGCATAACTGCTGCCTTCCACATGTGGAAAGATCATTTTCTTGACAGATCTTTGGAATCTTGTAGAGATTCCATAGAACTCCTTTTCCGTGTGCCCCACGGGATCCTCTGATGCTTGATATCCAGGAGGAGATGTGATCCCTCTCTGGGGATTATTGGGGCCTGAGGTAGATTCGATTGTGTCTCTCCATGGCTCAGTGGTGAAATGAAAGCGTTGAAGGACTGTGGCAATTTTAACAAGTGTTGGCAGAATTCTTGGAAAGCTATTCTTTTCCAAATGTCCTCCAGCTGATTTGAAGATCCCCCGGTGCTGGGGACTCTTGCGTGCCATTTCCCGGGAGTCCGCACACATTGGACAGTGCCCGTGGACGCATACTTGGCAGCCTTCAACACATCAGTCAGGCTTAATCAATGGCAAAGGCTCCTTTTGCCTGGGTCCTCCTGAAAATTTGTGCTACATCCAGAGACCTCTCTGCCTTCTTCTGAATATTGCATGATTCTCTCCTCCTGTCATGGGTCAGCAGACTCCCCAGCGGGTTGCAAATGGCTGTCTTGATTTTGTCCATGTGTTTGCGAATGTCTGGCTGAAAGCATAGCCTTAGGGAAATGAGTTTCTCTTCTGGGATCTCTGTCTTACCCACTTCCCCTTTTCAAAGGGTTAGTGAGGTCGATGTGTCTTGTCCTGCTTTCACGGGGGTCAAGCCAACTGCCCGGGAAACTGGAAGATGATGTGTGAACGCTCTCATCCACTGTCCTTCCTGGGTGGAAGGAAGACATTTGTGGTAAGCATCTTCAGGTCTCAGGGGATTTTTCCTGGGGAGTGATATGGCTGGGGTCAATGATGACATAATCTGTCTGGAAGAGAGATGATGACCTAAAAATCATGCTCAGAGAGGTTATGCTGAGGCCCTGTGGGAAAGTCCTTTGGCCCAGCCTTCCAGATCTTCTTTAGAGCGGACTCCCATTTTGATTTCTTTCACCTGCACCGAGTAATCCAAAAGACCTGGGTGGCCGATTTTGGTCAGGCTGATTCCTTGGCTCCTTTCCTCTTTTTGTGTCCTTTAGCACAACCTGCCTCCGAGGAGTTCACCGTTGCGAGGACAAAAGGTGAGGGATTTCCCGTGATTTGCCCTGGCCCCATCTGACACTTAGGCAAGTGAGGATACACCTCAAAAGGCAGTAGGGTTTGCTGACAAAGCTGAGGCATGTCCCCTGGTGTTTGCTTGACCTTGCCTGGTTGACTAAGTGGCGGTGATGTGCGTGGGTGGATACTTAGGAATCAGAGAATCCTGAAACCTGTGTGCTGGAGTCATCTTCGATAGCCTGCGTCCAAGTCCGATACGGCCTACTGAAAGGGGAGAATCGGCCAACTAGAAAAATGTGTTTTCCTGAGACATTTATGAGATGTGAATGGCTCAGAGCTCTACAGGAGACTGGTCAACTTGCTGTATTTGAACGCGTGTGTCAGTTGCGGTTGGACTCGTAGGATTTGCAGGGCGCATTTCCCATGAATCTTGAAACTGGATGAGCGACTCAGTAGTCCGATAGCTGGCTCCAGCTTTCAAGTGAAGGTAGCTGCACAGATAAGTGCATAGAAAATCTAAAGTCAGGGTCGATGCCAGGTGTGAAGGGCACACGAGGGTCAGGAGCACTTTCAGGTTCATGCCACAGGAAGTCATGTTTCCCTGGAGCTCTGGACAGTGAAAGCAGGCGTAAGTGCTGCCTTGCACATGTGCAAAGATCACTGCTCCTACAGAGTTGGTTGGAATCCTGTAGAGGTTCCATAAGACTCCTGCTCTCTTTGTGCCAAGGAATCCTCTGATGGTTGATAAACAGGAGGAGATGTGTTCCCTGTGTTCCCATTCTTTGGGAATGAGGTGGCCTGGACTGTGTCTCTCCATGGCACAAGGGTGAAATCAAACTCTGGAAATGCCTAGTTGAATTTGGGGCCAAATTCTTGGTGAAAGCCCTCTTCCGAGTGTCCCACAGCTCATTTGAAGATCCCCAGTTTTGGGAACCCTTGGATGTCATTTCCTGGAAGTGCTCGTGCACGGAACAGTGCCTGTGGACACAGATTTGGCTTCCTCGTAGACATTAGCCGGGGCTGATCAAATGAATAGCCTGTTCTTGGCTGGGACTTCCTGAGTATTTTTCTCCATTCGGAGTCCTCTATGCCTTGTCTTGATCTGGCACGCGTCTGCCTTTCTGTCAAGGGTCAGCAGTCTCACTAATGGGCGAGAAGTGTGTGTCTCGATTTTGTCCATACTTGGGGCTATATGTGGAAAAAGCGTAGCTGTTAGGCAATGAATGTCTCTCGTCTGATGTCTGACTTACTTCTTTGCCCTTCTTAAAAGGATTGCAAGGTCGAAGCCTGTTTTCCTGCTTTCATGAGGGTCAAGCTACTCCCCGGGAAACCGGAAGAGGATGTGGGAACCTTCTCATCCTGCGTGATTGCGGGCTGGATGGACGATATCGGTGGTGAGGAACTTGAAGACTCAGGTGATTTTTCCCGGGGATTGAGATGTCTCGGGTCAATGAAGACACCTCAACTTGTCTCGAAGAGAGATGATGACATAAAAATCATGCTCAATAGGATCCCGCTGAGGCCCAGAGAGAAACTCCTTTTCACTAACATGAATGATCTGCTTTAGAGTGGACCCCCGTTGTGATCCCTTTTTCCTCCACCAAGTGATCAAAAACTCCTCCCTGACCGATTTTGGCCATGCTGATTCCTTGGCTCTTTTCCTCTTTTTCTGTCATTTAGAGAGACCTGCTTTCAAGAGATTCACCACTGAAAGAACTCAAGGTGAGTGAATGACGACGGTTTTCCCTTGTCTCTGGTGATACTTAGACAAGTGAAAAGGGAGCCCAAGAGGCAGTCGGGTTTTGTGGAAAAGCTGAGACGTGTCCCCTGCTTTGAGCTTGACCTGACCGATTGACCAAGTGGCGGTGATATGCACGGGTGGATAGTTAGGAAGCACAGGAACCTAGAAGAATTTCCACTTGAGTAATTTTTGCTAGTCCGGTTCCCAGTCGGGTATGTCTACGGAAGTTTGAGAATATTTTCAACTCTCAACTCTTTACGGGATGGGAGTGTGTAGCAGCTCTACTGGAGAAACCAGAGAGACTTGCCAGAGTTGAAAGCCTGTGTCAGTTGCGACTGGACTCTTAGGATCTCTAGGGCATCTTTCCCAGACATCTCGGTATTGGATGAAGAATTGAGTAGCCTGATACCTCGCTGTAGCATTCAAGAAAAGGCAGCAGCACCAATATCTGAGTCAAAAAGCTAATGGCAGGTTCAATCCCATTCGGTAAGTGGGTCGCGAGCGTCATGACTCATTTCAGGTTCATGCCACAGGAGGTCATGATCCGCTGAGAGTCTAATCAGGAAATGCAGGCATAACTGCTGCCTTCCACATGTGGAAAGATCATTTTCTTGACAGATCTTTGGAATCTTGTAGAGATTCCATAGAACTCCTTTTCCGTGTGCCCCACGGGATCCTCTGATGCTTGATATCCAGGAGGAGATGTGATCCCTCTCTGGGGATTATTGGGGCCTGAGGTAGATTCGATTGTGTCTCTCCATGGCTCAGTGGTGAAATGAAAGCGTTGAAGGACTGTGGCAATTTTAACAAGTGTTGGCAGAATTCTTGGAAAGCTATTCTTTTCCAAATGTCCTCCAGCTGATTTGAAGATCCCCCGGTGCTGGGGACTCTTGCGTGCCATTTCCCGGGAGTCCGCACACATTGGACAGTGCCCGTGGACGCATACTTGGCAGCCTTCAACACATCAGTCAGGCTTAATCAATGGCAAAGGCTCCTTTTGCCTGGGTCCTCCTGAAAATTTGTGCTACATCCAGAGACCTCTCTGCCTTCTTCTGAATATTGCATGATTCTCTCCTCCTGTCATGGGTCAGCAGACTCCCCAGCGGGTTGCAAATGGCTGTCTTGATTTTGTCCATGTGTTTGCGAATGTCTGGCTGAAAGCATAGCCTTAGGGAAATGAGTTTCTCTTCTGGGATCTCTGTCTTACCCACTTCCCCTTTTCAAAGGGTTAGTGAGGTCGATGTGTCTTGTCCTGCTTTCACGGGGGTCAAGCCAACTGCCCGGGAAACTGGAAGATGATGTGTGAACGCTCTCATCCACTGTCCTTCCTGGGTGGAAGGAAGACATTTGTGGTAAGCATCTTCAGGTCTCAGGGGATTTTTCCTGGGGAGTGATATGGCTGGGGTCAATGATGACATAATCTGTCTGGAAGAGAGATGATGACCTAAAAATCATGCTCAGAGAGGTTATGCTGAGGCCCTGTGGGAAAGTCCTTTGGCCCAGCCTTCCAGATCTTCTTTAGAGCGGACTCCCATTTTGATTTCTTTCACCTGCACCAAGTAATCCAAAAGACCTGGGTGGCCGATTTTGGTCAGGCTGATTCCTTGGCTCCTTTCCTCTTTTTGTGTCCTTTAGCACAACCTGCCTCCGAGGAGTTCACCGTTGCGAGGACAAAAGGTGAGGGATTTCCCGTGATTTGCCCTGGCCCCATCTGACACTTAGGCAAGTGAGGATACACCTCAAAAGGCAGTAGGGTTTGCTGACAAAGCTGAGGCATGTCCCCTGGTGTTTGCTTGACCTTGCCTGGTTGACTAAGTGGCGGTGATGTGCGTGGGTGGATACTTAGGAATCAGAGAATCCTGAAACCTGTGTGCTGGAGTCATCTTCGATAGCCTGCGTCCAAGTCCGATACGGCCTACTGAAAGGGGAGAATCGGCCAACTAGAAAAATGTGTTTTCCTGAGACATTTATGAGATGTGAATGGCTCAGAGCTCTACAGGAGACTGGTCAACTTGCTGTATTTGAACGCGTGTGTCAGTTGCGGTTGGACTCGTAGGATTTGCAGGGCGCATTTCCCATGAATCTTGAAACTGGATGAGCGACTCAGTAGTCCGATAGCTGGCTCCAGCTTTCAAGTGAAGGTAGCTGCACAGATAAGTGCATAGAAAATCTAAAGTCAGGGTCGATGCCAGGTGTGAAGGGCACACGAGGGTCAGGAGCACTTTCAGGTTCATGCCACAGGAAGTCATGTTTCCCTGGAGCTCTGGACAGTGAAAGCAGGCGTAAGTGCTGCCTTGCACATGTGCAAAGATCACTGCTCCTACAGAGTTGGTTGGAATCCTGTAGAGGTTCCATAAGACTCCTGCTCTCTTTGTGCCAAGGAATCCTCTGATGGTTGATAAACAGGAGGAGATGTGTTCCCTGTGTTCCCATTCTTTGGGAATGAGGTGGCCTGGACTGTGTCTCTCCATGGCACAAGGGTGAAATCAAACTCTGGAAATGCCTAGTTGAATTTGGGGCCAAATTCTTGGTGAAAGCCCTCTTCCGAGTGTCCCACAGCTCATTTGAAGATCCCCAGTTTTGGGAACCCTTGGATGTCATTTCCTGGAAGTGCTCGTGCACGGAACAGTGCCTGTGGACACAGATTTGGCTTCCTCGTAGACATTAGCCGGGGCTGATCAAATGAATAGCCTCTTCTTGGCTGGGACTTCCTGAGTATTTTTCTCCATTCGGAGTCCTCTATGCCTTGTCTTGATCTGGCACGCGTCTGCCTTTCTGTCAAGGGTCAGCAGTCTCACTAATGGGCGAGAAGTGTGTGTCTCGATTTTGTCCATACTTGGGGCTATATGTGGAAAAAGCGTAGCTGTTAGGCAATGAATGTCTCTCGTCTGATGTCTGACTTACTTCTTTGCCCTTCTTAAAAGGATTGCAAGGTCGAAGCCTGTTTTCCTGCTTTCATGAGGGTCAAGCTACTCCCCGGGAAACCGGAAGAGGATGTGGGAACCTTCTCATCCTGCGTGATTGCGGGCTGGATGGACGATATCGGTGGTGAGGAACTTGAAGACTCAGGTGATTTTTCCCGGGGATTGAGATGTCTCGGGTCAATGAAGACACCTCAACTTGTCTCGAAGAGAGATGATGACATAAAAATCATGCTCAATAGGATCCCGCTGAGGCCCAGAGAGAAACTCCTTTTCACTAACATGAATGATCTGCTTTAGAGTGGACCCCCGTTGTGATCCCTTTTTCCTCCACCAAGTGATCAAAAACTCCTCCCTGACCGATTTTGGCCATGCTGATTCCTTGGCTCTTTTCCTCTTTTTCTGTCATTTAGAGAGACCTGCTTTCAAGAGATTCACCACCGAAAGAACTCAAGGTGAGTGAATGACGACGGTTTTCCCTTGTCTCTGGTGATACTTAGACAAGTGAAAAGGGAGCCCAAGAGGCAGTCGGGTTTTGTGGAAAAGCTGAGACGTGTCCCCTGCTTTGAGCTTGACCTGACCGATTGACCAAGTGGCGGTGATATGCACGGGTGGATAGTTAGGAAGCACAGGGACCTAGAAGAATTTCCACTTGAGTAATTTTTGCTAGTCCGGTTCCCAGTCGGGTATGTCTACGGAAGTTTGAGAATATTTTCAACTCTCAACTCTTTACGGGCTGGGAGTGTGTAGCAGCTCTACTGGAGAAACCAGAGAGACTTGCCAGAGTTGAAAGCCTGTGTCAGTTGCGACTGGACTCTTAGGATCTCTAGGGCATCTTTCCCAGACATCTCGGTATTGGATGAAGAATTGAGTAGCCTGATACCTCGCTGTAGCATTCAAGAAAAGGCAGCAGCACCAATATCTGAGTCAAAAAGCTAATGGCAGGTTCAATCCCATTCGGTAAGTGGGTCGCGAGCGTCATGACTCATTTCAGGTTCATGCCACAGGAGGTCATGATCCGCTGAGAGTCTAATCAGGAAATGCAGGCATAACTGCTGCCTTCCACATGTGGAAAGATCATTTTCTTGACAGATCTTTGGAATCTTGTAGAGATTCCATAGAACTCCTTTTCCGTGTGCCCCACGGGATCCTCTGATGCTTGATATCCAGGAGGAGATGTGATCCCTCTCTGGGGATTATTGGGGCCTGAGGTAGATTCGATTGTGTCTCTCCATGGCTCAGTGGTGAAATGAAAGCGTTGAAGGACTGTGGCAATTTTAACAAGTGTTGGCAGAATTCTTGGAAAGCTATTCTTTTCCAAATGTCCTCCAGCTGATTTGAAGATCCCCCGGTGCTGGGGACTCTTGCGTGCCATTTCCCGGGAGTCCGCACACATTGGACAGTGCCCGTGGACGCATACTTGGCAGCCTTCAACACATCAGTCAGGCTTAATCAATGGCAAAGGCTCCTTTTGCCTGGGTCCTCCTGAAAATTTGTGCTACATCCAGAGACCTCTCTGCCTTCTTCTGAATATTGCATGATTCTCTCCTCCTGTCATGGGTCAGCAGACTCCCCAGCGGGTTGCAAATGGCTGTCTTGATTTTGTCCATGTGTTTGCGAATGTCTGGCTGAAAGCATAGCCTTAGGGAAATGAGTTTCTCTTCTGGGATCTCTGTCTTACCCACTTCCCCTTTTCAAAGGGTTAGTGAGGTCGATGTGTCTTGTCCTGCTTTCACGGGGGTCAAGCCAACTGCCCGGGAAACTGGAAGATGATGTGTGAACGCTCTCATCCACTGTCCTTCCTGGGTGGAAGGAAGACATTTGTGGTAAGCATCTTCAGGTCTCAGGGGATTTTTCCTGGGGAGTGATATGGCTGGGGTCAATGATGACATAATCTGTCTGGAAGAGAGATGATGACCTAAAAATCATGCTCAGAGAGGTTATGCTGAGGCCCTGTGGGAAAGTCCTTTGGCCCAGCCTTCCAGATCTTCTTTAGAGCGGACTCCCATTTTGATTTCTTTCACCTGCACCAAGTAATCCAAAAGACCTGGGTGGCCGATTTTGGTCAGGCTGATTCCTTGGCTCCTTTCCTCTTTTTGTGTCCTTTAGCACAACCTGCCTCCGAGGAGTTCACCGTTGCGAGGACAAAAGGTGAGGGATTTCCCGTGATTTGCCCTGGCCCCATCTGACACTTAGGCAAGTGAGGATACACCTCAAAAGGCAGTAGGGTTTGCTGACAAAGCTGAGGCATGTCCCCTGGTGTTTGCTTGACCTTGCCTGGTTGACTAAGTGGCGGTGATGTGCGTGGGTGGATACTTAGGAATCAGAGAATCCTGAAACCTGTGTGCTGGAGTCATCTTCGATAGCCTGCGTCCAAGTCCGATACGGCCTACTGAAAGGGGAGAATCGGCCAACTAGAAAAATGTGTTTTCCTGAGACATTTATGAGATGTGAATGGCTCAGAGCTCTACAGGAGACTGGTCAACTTGCTGTATTTGAACGCGTGTGTCAGTTGCGGTTGGACTCGTAGGATTTGCAGGGCGCATTTCCCATGAATCTTGAAACTGGATGAGCGACTCAGTAGTCCGATAGCTGGCTCCAGCTTTCAAGTGAAGGTAGCTGCACAGATAAGTGCATAGAAAATCTAAAGTCAGGGTCGATGCCAGGTGTGAAGGGCACACGAGGGTCAGGAGCACTTTCAGGTTCATGCCACAGGAAGTCATGTTTCCCTGGAGCTCTGGACAGTGAAAGCAGGCGTAAGTGCTGCCTTGCACATGTGCAAAGATCACTGCTCCTACAGAGTTGGTTGGAATCCTGTAGAGGTTCCATAAGACTCCTGCTCTCTTTGTGCCAAGGAATCCTCTGATGGTTGATAAACAGGAGGAGATGTGTTCCCTGTGTTCCCATTCTTTGGGAATGAGGTGGCCTGGACTGTGTCTCTCCATGGCACAAGGGTGAAATCAAACTCTGGAAATGCCTAGTTGAATTTGGGGCCAAATTCTTGGTGAAAGCCCTCTTCCGAGTGTCCCACAGCTCATTTGAAGATCCCCAGTTTTGGGAACCCTTGGATGTCATTTCCTGGAAGTGCTCGTGCACGGAACAGTGCCTGTGGACACAGATTTGGCTTCCTCGTAGACATTAGCCGGGGCTGATCAAATGAATAGCCTCTTCTTGGCTGGGACTTCCTGAGTATTTTTCTCCATTCGGAGTCCTCTATGCCTTGTCTTGATCTGGCACGCGTCTGCCTTTCTGTCAAGGGTCAGCAGTCTCACTAATGGGCGAGAAGTGTGTGTCTCGATTTTGTCCATACTTGGGGCTATATGTGGAAAAAGCGTAGCTGTTAGGCAATGAATGTCTCTCGTCTGATGTCTGACTTACTTCTTTGCCCTTCTTAAAAGGATTGCAAGGTCGAAGCCTGTTTTCCTGCTTTCATGAGGGTCAAGCTACTCCCCGGGAAACCGGAAGAGGATGTGGGAACCTTCTCATCCTGCGTGATTGCGGGCTGGATGGACGATATCGGTGGTGAGGAACTTGAAGACTCAGGTGATTTTTCCCGGGGATTGAGATGTCTCGGGTCAATGAAGACACCTCAACTTGTCTCGAAGAGAGATGATGACATAAAAATCATGCTCAATAGGATCCCGCTGAGGCCCAGAGAGAAACTCCTTTTCACTAACATGAATGATCTGCTTTAGAGTGGACCCCCGTTGTGATCCCTTTTTCCTCCACCAAGTGATCAAAAACTCCTCCCTGACCGATTTTGGCCATGCTGATTCCTTGGCTCTTTTCCTCTTTTTCTGTCATTTAGAGAGACCTGCTTTCAAGAGATTCACCACCGAAAGAACTCAAGGTGAGTGAATGACGACGGTTTTCCCTTGTCTCTGGTGATACTTAGACAAGTGAAAAGGGAGCCCAAGAGGCAGTCGGGTTTTGTGGAAAAGCTGAGACGTGTCCCCTGCTTTGAGCTTGACCTGACCGATTGACCAAGTGGCGGTGATATGCACGGGTGGATAGTTAGGAAGCACAGGGACCTAGAAGAATTTCCACTTGAGTAATTTTTGCTAGTCCGGTTCCCAGTCGGGTATGTCTACGGAAGTTTGAGAATATTTTCAACTCTCAACTCTTTACGGGCTGGGAGTGTGTAGCAGCTCTACTGGAGAAACCAGAGAGACTTGCCAGAGTTGAAAGCCTGTGTCAGTTGCGACTGGACTCTTAGGATCTCTAGGGCATCTTTCCCAGACATCTCGGTATTGGATGAAGAATTGAGTAGCCTGATACCTCGCTGTAGCATTCAAGAAAAGGCAGCAGCACCAATATCTGAGTCAAAAAGCTAATGGCAGGTTCAATCCCATTCGGTAAGTGGGTCGCGAGCGTCATGACTCATTTCAGGTTCATGCCACAGGAGGTCATGATCCGCTGAGAGTCTAATCAGGAAATGCAGGCATAACTGCTGCCTTCCACATGTGGAAAGATCATTTTCTTGACAGATCTTTGGAATCTTGTAGAGATTCCATAGAACTCCTTTTCCGTGTGCCCCACGGGATCCTCTGATGCTTGATATCCAGGAGGAGATGTGATCCCTCTCTGGGGATTATTGGGGCCTGAGGTAGATTCGATTGTGTCTCTCCATGGCTCAGTGGTGAAATGAAAGCGTTGAAGGACTGTGGCAATTTTAACAAGTGTTGGCAGAATTCTTGGAAAGCTATTCTTTTCTAAATGTCCTCCAGCTGATTTGAAGATCCCCCGGTGCTGGGGACTCTTGCGTGCCATTTCCCGGGAGTCTGCACACATTGGACAGTGCCCGTGGACACATATTTGGCAGCCTTCAACACATCAGTCAGGCTTAATCAATTGCAAAGGCTCCTTTTGCCTGGGTCCTCCTGAAAATTTGTGCTACATCCAGAGACCTCTATGCCTTCTTCTGAATATTGCATGATTCTCTCCTTCTGTCATGGGTCAGCAGACTCCCCAGCGGGTTGCAAATGGCTGTCTTGATTTTGTCCATGTGTTCGCGAATGTCTGGCTGAAAGCATAGCCTTAGGGAAATGAGTTTCTCCTCTGGGATCTCTGTCTTACCCACTTCCCCTTTTCAAAGGGTTAGTGAGGTCGATGTGTCTTGTCCTGCTTTCACGGGGGTCAAGCCAACTGCCCGGGAAACTGGAAGATGATGTGTGAACGCTCTCATCCACTGTCCTTCCTGGGTGGAAGGAAGACATTTGTGGTAAGCATCTTCAGGTCTCAGGGGATTTTTCCTGGGGAGTGATATGGCTGGGGTCAATGATGACATAATCTGTCTGGAAGAGAGATGATGACCTAAAAATCATGCTCAGAGAGGTTATGCTGAGGCCCTGTGGGAAAGTCCTTTGGCCCAGCCTTCCAGATCTTCTTTAGAGCGGACTCCCATTTTGATTTCTTTCACCTGCACCAAGTAATCCAAAAGACCTGGGTGGCCGATTTTGGTCAGGCTGATTCCTTGGCTCCTTTCCTCTTTTTGTGTCCTTTAGCACAACCTGCCTCCGAGGAGTTCACCGTTGCGAGGACAAAAGGTGAGGGATTTCCCGTGATTTGCCCTGGCCCCATCTGACACTTAGGCAAGTGAGGATACACCTCAAAAGGCAGTAGGGTTTGCTGACAAAGCTGAGGCATGTCCCCTGGTGTTTGCTTGACCTTGCCTGGTTGACTAAGTGGCGGTGATGTGCGTGGGTGGATACTTAGGAATCAGAGAATCCTGAAACCTGTGTGCTGGAGTCATCTTCGATAGCCTGCGTCCAAGTCCGATACGGCCTACTGAAAGGGGAGAATCGGCCAACTAGAAAAATGTGTTTTCCTGAGACATTTATGAGATGTGAATGGCTCAGAGCTCTACAGGAGACTGGTCAACTTGCTGTATTTGAACGCGTGTGTCAGTTGCGGTTGGACTCGTAGGATTTGCAGGGCGCATTTCCCATGAATCTTGAAACTGGATGAGCGACTCAGTAGTCCGAAAGCTGGCTCCAGCTTTCAAGTGAAGGTAGCTGCACAGATAAGTGCATAGAAAATCTAAAGTCAGGGTCGATGCCAGGTGTGAAGGGCACACGAGGGTCAGGAGCACTTTCAGGTTCATGCCACAGGAAGTCATGTTTCCCTGGAGCTCTGGACAGTGAAAGCAGGCGTAAGTGCTGCCTTGCACATGTGCAAAGATCACTGCTCCTACAGAGTTGGTTGGAATCCTGTAGAGGTTCCATAAGACTCCTGCTCTCTTTGTGCCAAGGAATCCTCTGATGGTTGATAAACAGGAGGAGATGTGTTCCCTGTGTTCCCATTCTTTGGGAATGAGGTGGCCTGGACTGTGTCTCTCCATGGCACAAGGGTGAAATCAAACTCTGGAAATGCCTAGTTGAATTTGGGGCCAAATTCTTGGTGAAAGCCCTCTTCCGAGTGTCCCACAGCTCATTTGAAGATCCCCAGTTTTGGGAACCCTTGGATGTCATTTCCTGGAAGTGCTCGTGCACGGAACAGTGCCTGTGGACACAGATTTGGCTTCCTCGTAGACATTAGCCGGGGCTGATCAAATGAATAGCCTCTTCTTGGCTGGGACTTCCTGAGTATTTTTCTCCATTCGGAGTCCTCTATGCCTTGTCTTGATCTGGCACGCGTCTGCCTTTCTGTCAAGGGTCAGCAGTCTCACTAATGGGCGAGAAGTGTGTGTCTCGATTTTGTCCATACTTGGGGCTATATGTGGAAAAAGCGTAGCTGTTAGGCAATGAATGTCTCTCGTCTGATGTCTGACTTACTTCTTTGCCCTTCTTAAAAGGATTGCAAGGTCGAAGCCTGTTTTCCTGCTTTCATGAGGGTCAAGCTACTCCCCGGGAAACCGGAAGAGGATGTGGGAACCTTCTCATCCTGCGTGATTGCGGGCTGGATGGACGATATCGGTGGTGAGGAACTTGAAGACTCAGGTGATTTTTCCCGGGGATTGAGATGTCTCGGGTCAATGAAGACACCTCAACTTGTCTCGAAGAGAGATGATGACATAAAAATCATGCTCAATAGGATCCCGCTGAGGCCCAGAGAGAAACTCCTTTTCACTAACATGAATGATCTGCTTTAGAGTGGACCCCCGTTGTGATCCCTTTTTCCTCCACCAAGTGATCAAAAACTCCTCCCTGACCGATTTTGGCCATGCTGATTCCTTGGCTCTTTTCCTCTTTTTCTGTCATTTAGAGAGACCTGCTTTCAAGAGATTCACCACCGAAAGAACTCAAGGTGAGTGAATGACGACGGTTTTCCCTTGTCTCTGGTGATACTTAGACAAGTGAAAAGGGAGCCCAAGAGGCAGTCGGGTTTTGTGGAAAAGCTGAGACGTGTCCCCTGCTTTGAGCTTGACCTGACCGATTGACCAAGTGGCGGTGATATGCACGGGTGGATAGTTAGGAAGCACAGGGACCTAGAAGAATTTCCACTTGAGTAATTTTTGCTAGTCCGGTTCCCAGTCGGGTATGTCTACGGAAGTTTGAGAATATTTTCAACTCTCAACTCTTTACGGGCTGGGAGTGTGTAGCAGCTCTACTGGAGAAACCAGAGAGACTTGCCAGAGTTGAAAGCCTGTGTCAGTTGCGACTGGACTCTTAGGATCTCTAGGGCATCTTTCCCAGACATCTCGGTATTGGATGAAGAATTGAGTAGCCTGATACCTCGCTGTAGCATTCAAGAAAAGGCAGCAGCACCAATATCTGAGTCAAAAAGCTAATGGCAGGTTCAATCCCATTCGGTAAGTGGGTCGCGAGCGTCATGACTCATTTCAGGTTCATGCCACAGGAGGTCATGATCCGCTGAGAGTCTAATCAGGAAATGCAGGCATAACTGCTGCCTTCCACATGTGGAAAGATCATTTTCTTGACAGATCTTTGGAATCTTGTAGAGATTCCATAGAACTCCTTTTCCGTGTGCCCCACGGGATCCTCTGATGCTTGATATCCAGGAGGAGATGTGATCCCTCTCTGGGGATTATTGGGGCCTGAGGTAGATTCGATTGTGTCTCTCCATGGCTCAGTGGTGAAATGAAAGCGTTGAAGGACTGTGGCAATTTTAACAAGTGTTGGCAGAATTCTTGGAAAGCTATTCTTTTCTAAATGTCCTCCAGCTGATTTGAAGATCCCCCGGTGCTGGGGACTCTTGCGTGCCATTTCCCGGGAGTCTGCACACATTGGACAGTGCCCGTGGACACATATTTGGCAGCCTTCAACACATCAGTCAGGCTTAATCAATTGCAAAGGCTCCTTTTGCCTGGGTCCTCCTGAAAATTTGTGCTACATCCAGAGACCTCTATGCCTTCTTCTGAATATTGCATGATTCTCTCCTTCTGTCATGGGTCAGCAGACTCCCCAGCGGGTTGCAAATGGCTGTCTTGATTTTGTCCATGTGTTCGCGAATGTCTGGCTGAAAGCATAGCCTTAGGGAAATGAGTTTCTCCTCTGGGATCTCTGTCTTACCCACTTCCCCTTTTCAAAGGGTTAGTGAGGTCGATGTGTCTTGTCCTGCTTTCACGGGGGTCAAGCCAACTGCCCGGGAAACTGGAAGATGATGTGTGAACGCTCTCATCCACTGTCCTTCCTGGGTGGAAGGAAGACATTTGTGGTAAGCATCTTCAGGTCTCAGGGGATTTTTCCTGGGGAGTGATATGGCTGGGGTCAATGATGACATAATCTGTCTGGAAGAGAGATGATGACCTAAAAATCATGCTCAGAGAGGTTATGCTGAGGCCCTGTGGGAAAGTCCTTTGGCCCAGCCTTCCAGATCTTCTTTAGAGCGGACTCCCATTTTGATTTCTTTCACCTGCACCAAGTAATCCAAAAGACCTGGGTGGCCGATTTTGGTCAGGCTGATTCCTTGGCTCCTTTCCTCTTTTTGTGTCCTTTAGCACAACCTGCCTCCGAGGAGTTCACCGTTGCGAGGACAAAAGGTGAGGGATTTCCCGTGATTTGCCCTGGCCCCATCTGACACTTAGGCAAGTGAGGATACACCTCAAAAGGCAGTAGGGTTTGCTGACAAAGCTGAGGCATGTCCCCTGGTGTTTGCTTGACCTTGCCTGGTTGACTAAGTGGCGGTGATGTGCGTGGGTGGATACTTAGGAATCAGAGAATCCTGAAACCTGTGTGCTGGAGTCATCTTCGATAGCCTGCGTCCAAGTCCGATACGGCCTACTGAAAGGGGAGAATCGGCCAACTAGAAAAATGTGTTTTCCTGAGACATTTATGAGATGTGAATGGCTCAGAGCTCTACAGGAGACTGGTCAACTTGCTGTATTTGAACGCGTGTGTCAGTTGCGGTTGGACTCGTAGGATTTGCAGGGCGCATTTCCCATGAATCTTGAAACTGGATGAGCGACTCAGTAGTCCGATAGCTGGCTCCAGCTTTCAAGTGAAGGTAGCTGCACAGATAAGTGCATAGAAAATCTAAAGTCAGGGTCGATGCCAGGTGTGAAGGGCACACGAGGGTCAGGAGCACTTTCAGGTTCATGCCACAGGAAGTCATGTTTCCCTGGAGCTCTGGACAGTGAAAGCAGGCGTAAGTGCTGCCTTGCACATGTGCAAAGATCACTGCTCCTACAGAGTTGGTTGGAATCCTGTAGAGGTTCCATAAGACTCCTGCTCTCTTTGTGCCAAGGAATCCTCTGATGGTTGATAAACAGGAGGAGATGTGTTCCCTGTGTTTCCATTCTTTGGGAATGAGGTGGCCTGGACTGTGTCTCTCCATGGCACAAGGGTGAAATCAAACTCTGGAAATGCCTAGTTGAATTTGGGGCCAAATTCTTGGTGAAAGCCCTCTTCCGAGTGTCCCACAGCTCATTTGAAGATCCCCAGTTTTGGGAACCCTTGGATGTCATTTCCTGGAAGTGCTCGTGCACGGAACAGTGCCTGTGGACACAGATTTGGCTTCCTCGTAGACATTAGCCGGGGCTGATCAAATGAATAGCCTGTTCTTGGCTGGGACTTCCTGAGTATTTTTCTCCATTCGGAGTCCTCTATGCCTTGTCTTGATCTGGCACGTGTCTGCCTTTCTGTCAAGGGTCAGCAGTCTCACTAATGGGCGAGAAGTGTGTGTCTCGATTTTGTCCATACTTGGGGCTATATGTGGAAAAAGCGTAGCTGTTAGGCAATGAATGTCTCTCGTCTGATGTCTGACTTACTTCTTTGCCCTTCTTAAAAGGATTGCAAGGTCGAAGCCTGTTTTCCTGCTTTCATGAGGGTCAAGCTACTCCCCGGGAAACCGGAAGAGGATGTGGGAACCTTCTCATCCTGCGTGATTGCGGGCTGGATGGACGATATCGGTGGTGAGGAACTTGAAGACTCAGGTGATTTTTCCCGGGGATTGAGATGTCTCGGGTCAATGAAGACACCTCAACTTGTCTCGAAGAGAGATGATGACATAAAAATCATGCTCAATAGGATCCCGCTGAGGCCCAGAGAGAAACTCCTTTTCACTAACATGAATGATCTGCTTTAGAGTGGACCCCCGTTGTGATCCCTTTTTCCTCCACCAAGTGATCAAAAACTCCTCCCTGACCGATTTTGGCCATGCTGATTCCTTGGCTCTTTTCCTCTTTTTCTGTCATTTAGAGAGACCTGCTTTCAAGAGATTCACCACCGAAAGAACTCAAGGTGAGTGAATGACGACGGTTTTCCCTTGTCTCTGGTGATACTTAGACAAGTGAAAAGGGAGCCCAAGAGGCAGTCGGGTTTTGTGGAAAAGCTGAGACGTGTCCCCTGCTTTGAGCTTGACCTGACCGATTGACCAAGTGGCGGTGATATGCACGGGTGGATAGTTAGGAAGCACAGGGACCTAGAAGAATTTCCACTTGAGTAATTTTTGCTAGTCCGGTTCCCAGTCGGGTATGTCTACGGAAGTTTGAGAATATTTTCAACTCTCAACTCTTTACGGGATGGGAGTGTGTAGCAGCTCTACTGGAGAAACCAGAGAGACTTGCCAGAGTTGAAAGCCTGTGTCAGTTGCGACTGGACTCTTAGGATCTCTAGGGCATCTTTCCCAGACATCTCGGTATTGGATGAAGAATTGAGTAGCCTGATACCTCGCTGTAGCATTCAAGAAAAGGCAGCAGCACCAATATCTGAGTCAAAAAGCTAATGGCAGGTTCAATCCCATTCGGTAAGTGGGTCGCGAGCGTCATGACTCATTTCAGGTTCATGCCACAGGAGGTCATGATCTGCTGAGAGTCTAATCAGGAAATGCAGGCATAACTGCTGCCTTCCACATGTGGAAAGATCATTTTCTTGACAGATCTTTGGAATCTTGTAGAGATTCCATAGAACTCCTTTTCCGTGTGCCCCACGGGATCCTCTGATGCTTGATATCCAGGAGGAGATGTGATCCCTCTCTGGGGATTATTGGGGCCTGAGGTAGATTCGATTGTGTCTCTCCATGGCTCAGTGGTGAAATGAAAGCGTTGAAGGACTGTGGCAATTTTAACAAGTGTTGGCAGAATTCTTGGAAAGCTATTCTTTTCTAAATGTCCTCCAGCTGATTTGAAGATCCCCCGGTGCTGGGGACTCTTGCGTGCCATTTCCCGGGAGTCTGCACACATTGGACAGTGCCCGTGGACACATATTTGGCAGCCTTCAACACATCAGTCAGGCTTAATCAATTGCAAAGGCTCCTTTTGCCTGGGTCCTCCTGAAAATTTGTGCTACATCCAGAGACCTCTATGCCTTCTTCTGAATATTGCATGATTCTCTCCTTCTGTCATGGGTCAGCAGACTCCCCAGCGGGTTGCAAATGGCTGTCTTGATTTTGTCCATGTGTTCGCGAATGTCTGGCTGAAAGCATAGCCTTAGGGAAATGAGTTTCTCTTCTGGGACCTCTGTCTTACCCACTTCCCCTTTTCAAAGGGTTAGTGAGGTCGATGTGTCTTGTCCTGCTTTCACGGGGGTCAAGCCAACTGCCCGGGAAACTGGAAGATGATGTGTGAACGCTCTCATCCACTGTCCTTCCTGGGTGGAAGGAAGACATTTGTGGTAAGCATCTTCAGGTCTCAGGGGATTTTTCCTGGGGAGTGATATGGCTGGGGTCAATGATGACATAATCTGTCTGGAAGAGAGATGATGACCTAAAAATCATGCTCAGAGAGGTTATGCTGAGGCCCTGTGGGAAAGTCCTTTGGCCCAGCCTTCCAGATCTTCTTTAGAGCGGACTCCCATTTTGATTTCTTTCACCTGCACCAAGTAATCCAAAAGACCTGGGTGGCCGATTTTGGTCAGGCTGATTCCTTGGCTCCTTTCCTCTTTTTGTGTCCTTTAGCACAACCTGCCTCCGAGGAGTTCACCGTTGCGAGGACAAAAGGTGAGGGATTTCCCGTGATTTGCCCTGGCCCCATCTGACACTTAGGCAAGTGAGGATACACCTCAAAAGGCAGTAGGGTTTGCTGACAAAGCTGAGGCATGTCCCCTGGTGTTTGCTTGACCTTGCCTGGTTGACTAAGTGGCGGTGATGTGCGTGGGTGGATACTTAGGAATCAGAGAATCCTGAAACCTGTGTGCTGGAGTCATCTTCGATAGCCTGCGTCCAAGTCCGATACGGCCTACTGAAAGGGGAGAATCGGCCAACTAGAAAAATGTGTTTTCCTGAGACATTTATGAGATGTGAATGGCTCAGAGCTCTACAGGAGACTGGTCAACTTGCTGTATTTGAACGCGTGTGTCAGTTGCGGTTGGACTCGTAGGATTTGCAGGGCGCATTTCCCATGAATCTTGAAACTGGATGAGCGACTCAGTAGTCCGATAGCTGGCTCCAGCTTTCAAGTGAAGGTAGCTGCACAGATAAGTGCATAGAAAATCTAAAGTCAGGGTCGATGCCAGGTGTGAAGGGCACACGAGGGTCAGGAGCACTTTCAGGTTCATGCCACAGGAAGTCATGTTTCCCTGGAGCTCTGGACAGTGAAAGCAGGCGTAAGTGCTGCCTTGCACATGTGCAAAGATCACTGCTCCTACAGAGTTGGTTGGAATCCTGTAGAGGTTCCATAAGACTCCTGCTCTCTTTGTGCCAAGGAATCCTCTGATGGTTGATAAACAGGAGGAGATGTGTTCCCTGTGTTCCCATTCTTTGGGAATGAGGTGGCCTGGACTGTGTCTCTCCATGGCACAAGGGTGAAATCAAACTCTGGAAATGCCTAGTTGAATTTGGGGCCAAATTCTTGGTGAAAGCCCTCTTCCGAGTGTCCCACAGCTCATTTGAAGATCCCCAGTTTTGGGAACCCTTGGATGTCATTTCCTGGAAGTGCTCGTGCACGGAACAGTGCCTGTGGACACAGATTTGGCTTCCTCGTAGACATTAGCCGGGGCTGATCAAATGAATAGCCTGTTCTTGGCTGGGACTTCCTGAGTATTTTTCTCCATTCGGAGTCCTCTATGCCTTGTCTTGATCTGGCACGTGTCTGCCTTTCTGTCAAGGGTCAGCAGTCTCACTAATGGGCGAGAAGTGTGTGTCTCGATTTTGTCCATACTTGGGGCTATATGTGGAAAAAGCGTAGCTGTTAGGCAATGAATGTCTCTCGTCTGATGTCTGACTTACTTCTTTGCCCTTCTTAAAAGGATTGCAAGGTCGAAGCCTGTTTTCCTGCTTTCATGAGGGTCAAGCTACTCCCCGGGAAACCGGAAGAGGATGTGGGAACCTTCTCATCCTGCGTGATTGCGGGCTGGATGGACGATATCGGTGGTGAGGAACTTGAAGACTCAGGTGATTTTTCCCGGGGATTGAGATGTCTCGGGTCAATGAAGACACCTCAACTTGTCTCGAAGAGAGATGATGACATAAAAATCATGCTCAATAGGATCCCGCTGAGGCCCAGAGAGAAACTCCTTTTCACTAACATGAATGATCTGCTTTAGAGTGGACCCCCGTTGTGATCCCTTTTTCCTCCACCAAGTGATCAAAAACTCCTCCCTGACCGATTTTGGCCATGCTGATTCCTTGGCTCTTTTCCTCTTTTTCTGTCATTTAGAGAGACCTGCTTTCAAGAGATTCACCACCGAAAGAACTCAAGGTGAGTGAATGACGACGGTTTTCCCTTGTCTCTGGTGATACTTAGACAAGTGAAAAGGGAGCCCAAGAGGCAGTCGGGTTTTGTGGAAAAGCTGAGACGTGTCCCCTGCTTTGAGCTTGACCTGACCGATTGACCAAGTGGCGGTGATATGCACGGGTGGATAGTTAGGAAGCACAGGGACCTAGAAGAATTTCCACTTGAGTAATTTTTGCTAGTCCGGTTCCCAGTCGGGTATGTCTACGGAAGTTTGAGAATATTTTCAACTCTCAACTCTTTACGGGCTGGGAGTGTGTAGCAGCTCTACTGGAGAAACCAGAGAGACTTGCCAGAGTTGAAAGCCTGTGTCAGTTGCGACTGGACTCTTAGGATCTCTAGGGCATCTTTCCCAGACATCTCGGTATTGGATGAAGAATTGAGTAGCCTGATACCTCGCTGTAGCATTCAAGAAAAGGCAGCAGCACCAATATCTGAGTCAAAAAGCTAATGGCAGGTTCAATCCCATTCGGTAAGTGGGTCGCGAGCGTCATGACTCATTTCAGGTTCATGCCACAGGAGGTCATGATCCGCTGAGAGTCTAATCAGGAAATGCAGGCATAACTGCTGCCTTCCACATGTGGAAAGATCATTTTCTTGACAGATCTTTGGAATCTTGTAGAGATTCCATAGAACTCCTTTTCCGTGTGCCCCACGGGATCCTCTGATGCTTGATATCCAGGAGGAGATGTGATCCCTCTCTGGGGATTATTGGGGCCTGAGGTAGATTCGATTGTGTCTCTCCATGGCTCAGTGGTGAAATGAAAGCGTTGAAGGACTGTGGCAATTTTAACAAGTGTTGGCAGAATTCTTGGAAAGCTATTCTTTTCTAAATGTCCTCCAGCTGATTTGAAGATCCCCCGGTGCTGGGGACTCTTGCGTGCCATTTCCCGGGAGTCTGCACACATTGGACAGTGCCCGTGGACACATATTTGGCAGCCTTCAACACATCAGTCAGGCTTAATCAATTGCAAAGGCTCCTTTTGCCTGGGTCCTCCTGAAAATTTGTGCTACATCCAGAGACCTCTATGCCTTCTTCTGAATATTGCATGATTCTCTCCTTCTGTCATGGGTCAGCAGACTCCCCAGCGGGTTGCAAATGGCTGTCTTGATTTTGTCCATGTGTTCGCGAATGTCTGGCTGAAAGCATAGCCTTAGGGAAATGAGTTTCTCTTCTGGGACCTCTGTCTTACCCACTTCCCCTTTTCAAAGGGTTAGTGAGGTCGATGTGTCTTGTCCTGCTTTCACGGGGGTCAAGCCAACTGCCCGGGAAACTGGAAGATGATGTGTGAACGCTCTCATCCACTGTCCTTCCTGGGTGGAAGGAAGACATTTGTGGTAAGCATCTTCAGGTCTCAGGGGATTTTTCCTGGGGAGTGATATGGCTGGGGTCAATGATGACATAATCTGTCTGGAAGAGAGATGATGACCTAAAAATCATGCTCAGAGAGGTTATGCTGAGGCCCTGTGGGAAAGTCCTTTGGCCCAGCCTTCCAGATCTTCTTTAGAGCGGACTCCCATTTTGATTTCTTTCACCTGCACCGAGTAATCCAAAAGACCTGGGTGGCCGATTTTGGTCAGGCTGATTCCTTGGCTCCTTTCCTCTTTTTGTGTCCTTTAGCACAACCTGCCTCCGAGGAGTTCACCGTTGCGAGGACAAAAGGTGAGGGATTTCCCGTGATTTGCCCTGGCCCCATCTGACACTTAGGCAAGTGAGGATACACCTCAAAAGGCAGTAGGGTTTGCTGACAAAGCTGAGGCATGTCCCCTGGTGTTTGCTTGACCTTGCCTGGTTGACTAAGTGGCGGTGATGTGCGTGGGTGGATACTTAGGAATCAGAGAATCCTGAAACCTGTGTGCTGGAGTCATCTTCGATAGCCTGCGTCCAAGTCCGATACGGCCTACTGAAAGGGGAGAATCGGCCAACTAGAAAAATGTGTTTTCCTGAGACATTTATGAGATGTGAATGGCTCAGAGCTCTACAGGAGACTGGTCAACTTGCTGTATTTGAACGCGTGTGTCAGTTGCGGTTGGACTCGTAGGATTTGCAGGGCGCATTTCCCATGAATCTTGAAACTGGATGAGCGACTCAGTAGTCCGATAGCTGGCTCCAGCTTTCAAGTGAAGGTAGCTGCACAGATAAGTGCATAGAAAATCTAAAGTCAGGGTCGATGCCAGGTGTGAAGGGCACACGAGGGTCAGGAGCACTTTCAGGTTCATGCCACAGGAAGTCATGTTTCCCTGGAGCTCTGGACAGTGAAAGCAGGCGTAAGTGCTGCCTTGCACATGTGCAAAGATCACTGCTCCTACAGAGTTGGTTGGAATCCTGTAGAGGTTCCATAAGACTCCTGCTCTCTTTGTGCCAAGGAATCCTCTGATGGTTGATAAACAGGAGGAGATGTGTTCCCTGTGTTCCCATTCTTTGGGAATGAGGTGGCCTGGACTGTGTCTCTCCATGGCACAAGGGTGAAATCAAACTCTGGAAATGCCTAGTTGAATTTGGGGCCAAATTCTTGGTGAAAGCCCTCTTCCGAGTGTCCCACAGCTCATTTGAAGATCCCCAGTTTTGGGAACCCTTGGATGTCATTTCCTGGAAGTGCTCGTGCACGGAACAGTGCCTGTGGACACAGATTTGGCTTCCTCGTAGACATTAGCCGGGGCTGATCAAATGAATAGCCTGTTCTTGGCTGGGACTTCCTGAGTATTTTTCTCCATTCGGAGTCCTCTATGCCTTGTCTTGATCTGGCACGTGTCTGCCTTTCTGTCAAGGGTCAGCAGTCTCACTAATGGGCGAGAAGTGTGTGTCTCGATTTTGTCCATACTTGGGGCTATATGTGGAAAAAGCGTAGCTGTTAGGCAATGAATGTCTCTCGTCTGATGTCTGACTTACTTCTTTGCCCTTCTTAAAAGGATTGCAAGGTCGAAGCCTGTTTTCCTGCTTTCATGAGGGTCAAGCTACTCCCCGGGAAACCGGAAGAGGATGTGGGAACCTTCTCATCCTGCGTGATTGCGGGCTGGATGGACGATATCGGTGGTGAGGAACTTGAAGACTCAGGTGATTTTTCCCGGGGATTGAGATGTCTCGGGTCAATGAAGACACCTCAACTTGTCTCGAAGAGAGATGATGACATAAAAATCATGCTCAATAGGATCCCGCTGAGGCCCAGAGAGAAACTCCTTTTCACTAACATGAATGATCTGCTTTAGAGTGGACCCCCGTTGTGATCCCTTTTTCCTCCACCAAGTGATCAAAAACTCCTCCCTGACCGATTTTGGCCATGCTGATTCCTTGGCTCTTTTCCTCTTTTTCTGTCATTTAGAGAGACCTGCTTTCAAGAGATTCACCACCGAAAGAACTCAAGGTGAGTGAATGACGACGGTTTTCCCTTGTCTCTGGTGATACTTAGACAAGTGAAAAGGGAGCCCAAGAGGCAGTCGGGTTTTGTGGAAAAGCTGAGACGTGTCCCCTGCTTTGAGCTTGACCTGACCGATTGACCAAGTGGCGGTGATATGCACGGGTGGATAGTTAGGAAGCACAGGGACCTAGAAGAATTTCCACTTGAGTAATTTTTGCTAGTCCGGTTCCCAGTCGGGTATGTCTACGGAAGTTTGAGAATATTTTCAACTCTCAACTCTTTATGGGATGGGAGTGTGTAGCAGCTCTACTGGAGAAACCAGAGAGACTTGCCAGAGTTGAAAGCCTGTGTCAGTTGCGACTGGACTCTTAGGATCTCTAGGGCATCTTTCCCAGACATCTCGGTATTGGATGAAGAATTGAGTAGCCTGATACCTCGCTGTAGCATTCAAGAAAAGGCAGCAGCACCAATATCTGAGTCAAAAAGCTAATGGCAGGTTCAATCCCATTCGGTAAGTGGGTCGCGAGCGTCATGACTCATTTCAGGTTCATGCCACAGGAGGTCATGATCTGCTGAGAGTCTAATCAGGAAATGCAGGCATAACTGCTGCCTTCCACATGTGGAAAGATCATTTTCTTGACAGATCTTTGGAATCTTGTAGAGATTCCATAGAACTCCTTTTCCGTGTGCCCCACGGGATCCTCTGATGCTTGATATCCAGGAGGAGATGTGATCCCTCTCTGGGGATTATTGGGGCCTGAGGTAGATTCGATTGTGTCTCTCCATGGCTCAGTGGTGAAATGAAAGCGTTGAAGGACTGTGGCAATTTTAACAAGTGTTGGCAGAATTCTTGGAAAGCTATTCTTTTCTAAATGTCCTCCAGCTGATTTGAAGATCCCCCGGTGCTGGGGACTCTTGCGTGCCATTTCCCGGGAGTCTGCACACATTGGACAGTGCCCGTGGACACATATTTGGCAGCCTTCAACACATCAGTCAGGCTTAATCAATTGCAAAGGCTCCTTTTGCCTGGGTCCTCCTGAAAATTTGTGCTACATCCAGAGACCTCTATGCCTTCTTCTGAATATTGCATGATTCTCTCCTTCTGTCATGGGTCAGCAGACTCCCCAGCGGGTTGCAAATGGCTGTCTTGATTTTGTCCATGTGTTCGCGAATGTCTGGCTGAAAGCATAGCCTTAGGGAAATGAGTTTCTCCTCTGGGATCTCTGTCTTACCCACTTCCCCTTTTCAAAGGGTTAGTGAGGTCGATGTGTCTTGTCCTGCTTTCACGGGGGTCAAGCCAACTGCCCGGGAAACTGGAAGATGATGTGGGAACGCTCTCATCCACTGTCCTTCCTGGGTGGAAGGAAGACATTTGTGGTAAGCATCTTCAGGTCTCAGGGGATTTTTCCTGGGGAGTGATATGGCTGGGGTCAATGATGACATAATCTGTCTGGAAGAGAGATGATGACCTAAAAATCATGCTCAGAGAGGTTATGCTGAGGCCCTGTGGGAAAGTCCTTTGGCCCAGCCTTCCAGATCTTCTTTAGAGCGGACTCCCATTTTGATTTCTTTCACCTGCACCAAGTAATCCAAAAGACCTGGGTGGCCGATTTTGGTCAGGCTGATTCCTTGGCTCCTTTCCTCTTTTTGTGTCCTTTAGCACAACCTGCCTCCGAGGAGTTCACCGTTGCGAGGACAAAAGGTGAGGGATTTCCCGTGATTTGCCCTGGCCCCATCTGACACTTAGGCAAGTGAGGATACACCTCAAAAGGCAGTAGGGTTTGCTGACAAAGCTGAGGCATGTCCCCTGGTGTTTGCTTGACCTTGCCTGGTTGACTAAGTGGCGGTGATGTGCGTGGGTGGATACTTAGGAATCAGAGAATCCTGAAACCTGTGTGCTGGAGTCATCTTCGATAGCCTGCGTCCAAGTCCGATACGGCCTACTGAAAGGGGAGAATCGGCCAACTAGAAAAATGTGTTTTCCTGAGACATTTATGAGATGTGAATGGCTCAGAGCTCTACAGGAGACTGGTCAACTTGCTGTATTTGAACGCGTGTGTCAGTTGCGGTTGGACTCGTAGGATTTGCAGGGCGCATTTCCCATGAATCTTGAAACTGGATGAGCGACTCAGTAGTCCGATAGCTGGCTCCAGCTTTCAAGTGAAGGTAGCTGCACAGATAAGTGCATAGAAAATCTAAAGTCAGGGTCGATGCCAGGTGTGAAGGGCACACGAGGGTCAGGAGCACTTTCAGGTTCATGCCACAGGAAGTCATGTTTCCCTGGAGCTCTGGACAGTGAAAGCAGGCGTAAGTGCTGCCTTGCACATGTGCAAAGATCACTGCTCCTACAGAGTTGGTTGGAATCCTGTAGAGGTTCCATAAGACTCCTGCTCTCTTTGTGCCAAGGAATCCTCTGATGGTTGATAAACAGGAGGAGATGTGTTCCCTGTGTTCCCATTCTTTGGGAATGAGGTGGCCTGGACTGTGTCTCTCCATGGCACAAGGGTGAAATCAAACTCTGGAAATGCCTAGTTGAATTTGGGGCCAAATTCTTGGTGAAAGCCCTCTTCCGAGTGTCCCACAGCTCATTTGAAGATCCCCAGTTTTGGGAACCCTTGGATGTCATTTCCTGGAAGTGCTCGTGCACGGAACAGTGCCTGTGGACACAGATTTGGCTTCCTCGTAGACATTAGCCGGGGCTGATCAAATGAATAGCCTGTTCTTGGCTGAGACTTCCTGAGTATTTTTCTCCATTCGGAGTCCTCTATGCCTTGTCTTGATCTGGCACGTGTCTGCCTTTCTGTCAAGGGTCAGCAGTCTCACTAATGGGCCAGAAGTGTGTGTCTCGATTTTGTCCATACTTGGGGCTATATGTGGAAAAAGCGTAGCTGTTAGGCAATGAATGTCTCTCGTCTGATGTCTGACTTACTTCTTTGCCCTTCTTAAAAGGATTGCAAGGTCGAAGCCTGTTTTCCTGCTTTCATGAGGGTCAAGCTACTCCCCGGGAAACCGGAAGAGGATGTGGGAACCTTCTCATCCTGCGTGATTGCGGGCTGGATGGACGATATCGGTGGTGAGGAACTTGAAGACTCAGGTGATTTTTCCCGGGGATTGAGATGTCTCGGGTCAATGAAGACACCTCAACTTGTCTCGAAGAGAGATGATGACATAAAAATCATGCTCAATAGGATCCCGCTGAGGCCCAGAGAGAAACTCCTTTTCACTAACATGAATGATCTGCTTTAGAGTGGACCCCCGTTGTGATCCCTTTTTCCTCCACCAAGTGATCAAAAACTCCTCCCTGACCGATTTTGGCCATGCTGATTCCTTGGCTCTTTTCCTCTTTTTCTGTCATTTAGAGAGACCTGCTTTCAAGAGATTCACCACCGAAAGAACTCAAGGTGAGTGAATGACGACGGTTTTCCCTTGTCTCTGGTGATACTTAGACAAGTGAAAAGGGAGCCCAAGAGGCAGTCGGGTTTTGTGGAAAAGCTGAGACGTGTCCCCTGCTTTGAGCTTGACCTGACCGATTGACCAAGTGGCGGTGATATGCACGGGTGGATAGTTAGGAAGCACAGGGACCTAGAAGAATTTCCACTTGAGTAATTTTTGCTAGTCCGGTTCCCAGTCGGGTATGTCTACGGAAGTTTGAGAATATTTTCAACTCTCAACTCTTTACGGGATGGGAGTGTGTAGCAGCTCTACTGGAGAAACCAGAGAGACTTGCCAGAGTTGAAAGCCTGTGTCAGTTGCGACTGGACTCTTAGGATCTCTAGGGCATCTTTCCCAGACATCTCGGTATTGGATGAAGAATTGAGTAGCCTGATACCTCGCTGTAGCATTCAAGAAAAGGCAGCAGCACCAATATCTGAGTCAAAAAGCTAATGGCAGGTTCAATCCCATTCGGTAAGTGGGTCGCGAGCGTCATGACTCATTTCAGGTTCATGCCACAGGAGGTCATGATCCGCTGAGAGTCTAATCAGGAAATGCAGGCATAACTGCTGCCTTCCACATGTGGAAAGATCATTTTCTTGACAGATCTTTGGAATCTTGTAGAGATTCCATAGAACTCCTTTTCCGTGTGCCCCACGGGATCCTCTGATGCTTGATATCCAGGAGGAGATGTGATCCCTCTCTGGGGATTATTGGGGCCTGAGGTAGATTCGATTGTGTCTCTCCATGGCTCAGTGGTGAAATGAAAGCGTTGAAGGACTGTGGCAATTTTAACAAGTGTTGGCAGAATTCTTGGAAAGCTATTCTTTTCTAAATGTCCTCCAGCTGATTTGAAGATCCCCCGGTGCTGGGGACTCTTGCGTGCCATTTCCCGGGAGTCTGCACACATTGGACAGTGCCCGTGGACACATATTTGGCAGCCTTCAACACATCAGTCAGGCTTAATCAATTGCAAAGGCTCCTTTTGCCTGGGTCCTCCTGAAAATTTGTGCTACATCCAGAGACCTCTATGCCTTCTTCTGAATATTGCATGATTCTCTCCTTCTGTCATGGGTCAGCAGACTCCCCAGCGGGTTGCAAATGGCTGTCTTGATTTTGTCCATGTGTTCGCGAATGTCTGGCTGAAAGCATAGCCTTAGGGAAATGAGTTTCTCCTCTGGGATCTCTGTCTTACCCACTTCCCCTTTTCAAAGGGTTAGTGAGGTCGATGTGTCTTGTCCTGCTTTCACGGGGGTCAAGCCAACTGCCCGGGAAACTGGAAGATGATGTGGGAACGCTCTCATCCACTGTCCTTCCTGGGTGGAAGGAAGACATTTGTGGTAAGCATCTTCAGGTCTCAGGGGATTTTTCCTGGGGAGTGATATGGCTGGGGTCAATGATGACATAATCTGTCTGGAAGAGAGATGATGACCTAAAAATCATGCTCAGAGAGGTTATGCTGAGGCCCTGTGGGAAAGTCCTTTGGCCCAGCCTTCCAGATCTTCTTTAGAGCGGACTCCCATTTTGATTTCTTTCACCTGCACCAAGTAATCCAAAAGACCTGGGTGGCCGATTTTGGTCAGGCTGATTCCTTGGCTCCTTTCCTCTTTTTGTGTCCTTTAGCACAACCTGCCTCCGAGGAGTTCACCGTTGCGAGGACAAAAGGTGAGGGATTTCCCGTGATTTGCCCTGGCCCCATCTGACACTTAGGCAAGTGAGGATACACCTCAAAAGGCAGTAGGGTTTGCTGACAAAGCTGAGGCATGTCCCCTGGTGTTTGCTTGACCTTGCCTGGTTGACTAAGTGGCGGTGATGTGCGTGGGTGGATACTTAGGAATCAGAGAATCCTGAAACCTGTGTGCTGGAGTCATCTTCGATAGCCTGCGTCCAAGTCCGATACGGCCTACTGAAAGGGGAGAATCGGCCAACTAGAAAAATGTGTTTTCCTGAGACATTTATGAGATGTGAATGGCTCAGAGCTCTACAGGAGACTGGTCAACTTGCTGTATTTGAACGCGTGTGTCAGTTGCGGTTGGACTCGTAGGATTTGCAGGGCGCATTTCCCATGAATCTTGAAACTGGATGAGCGACTCAGTAGTCCGATAGCTGGCTCCAGCTTTCAAGTGCAGGTAGCTGCACAGATAAGTGCATAGAAAATCTAAAGTCAGGGTCGATGCCAGGTGTGAAGGGCACACGAGGGTCAGGAGCACTTTCAGGTTCATGCCACAGGAAGTCATGTTTCCCTGGAGCTCTGGACAGTGAAAGCAGGCGTAAGTGCTGCCTTGCACATGTGCAAAGATCACTGCTCCTACAGAGTTGGTTGGAATCCTGTAGAGGTTCCATAAGACTCCTGCTCTCTTTGTGCCAAGGAATCCTCTGATGGTTGATAAACAGGAGGAGATGTGTTCCCTGTGTTCCCATTCTTTGGGAATGAGGTGGCCTGGACTGTGTCTCTCCATGGCACAAGGGTGAAATCAAACTCTGGAAATGCCTAGTTGAATTTGGGGCCAAATTCTTGGTGAAAGCCCTCTTCCGAGTGTCCCACAGCTCATTTGAAGATCCCCAGTTTTGGGAACCCTTGGATGTCATTTCCTGGAAGTGCTCGTGCACGGAACAGTGCCTGTGGACACAGATTTGGCTTCCTCGTAGACATTAGCCGGGGCTGATCAAATGAATAGCCTGTTCTTGGCTGGGACTTCCTGAGTATTTTTCTCCATTCGGAGTCCTCTATGCCTTGTCTTGATCTGGCACGTGTCTGCCTTTCTGTCAAGGGTCAGCAGTCTCACTAATGGGCGAGAAGTGTGTGTCTCGATTTTGTCCATACTTGGGGCTATATGTGGAAAAAGCGTAGCTGTTAGGCAATGAATGTCTCTCGTCTGATGTCTGACTTACTTCTTTGCCCTTCTTAAAAGGATTGCAAGGTCGAAGCCTGTTTTCCTGCTTTCATGAGGGTCAAGCTACTCCCCGGGAAACCGGAAGAGGATGTGGGAACCTTCTCATCCTGCGTGATTGCGGGCTGGATGGACGATATCGGTGGTGAGGAACTTGAAGACTCAGGTGATTTTTCCCGGGGATTGAGATGTCTCGGGTCAATGAAGACACCTCAACTTGTCTCGAAGAGAGATGATGACATAAAAATCATGCTCAATAGGATCCCGCTGAGGCCCAGAGAGAAACTCCTTTTCACTAACATGAATGATCTGCTTTAGAGTGGACCCCCGTTGTGATCCCTTTTTCCTCCACCAAGTGATCAAAAACTCCTCCCTGACCGATTTTGGCCATGCTGATTCCTTGGCTCTTTTCCTCTTTTTCTGTCATTTAGAGAGACCTGCTTTCAAGAGATTCACCACCGAAAGAACTCAAGGTGAGTGAATGACGACGGTTTTCCCTTGTCTCTGGTGATACTTAGACAAGTGAAAAGGGAGCCCAAGAGGCAGTCGGGTTTTGTGGAAAAGCTGAGACGTGTCCCCTGCTTTGAGCTTGACCTGACCGATTGACCAAGTGGCGGTGATATGCACGGGTGGATAGTTAGGAAGCACAGGAACCTAGAAGAATTTCCACTTGAGTAATTTTTGCTAGTCCGGTTCCCAGTCGGGTATGTCTACGGAAGTTTGAGAATATTTTCAACTCTCAACTCTTTACGGGATGGGAGTGTGTAGCAGCTCTACTGGAGAAACCAGAGAGACTTGCCAGAGTTGAAAGCCTGTGTCAGTTGCGACTGGACTCTTAGGATCTCTAGGGCATCTTTCCCAGACATCTCGGTATTGGATGAAGAATTGAGTAGCCTGATACCTCGCTGTAGCATTCAAGAAAAGGCAGCAGCACCAATATCTGAGTCAAAAAGCTAATGGCAGGTTCAATCCCATTCGGTAAGTGGGTCGCGAGCGTCATGACTCATTTCAGGTTCATGCCACAGGAGGTCATGATCCGCTGAGAGTCTAATCAGGAAATGCAGGCATAACTGCTGCCTTCCACATGTGGAAAGATCATTTTCTTGACAGATCTTTGGAATCTTGTAGAGATTCCATAGAACTCCTTTTCCGTGTGCCCCACGGGATCCTCTGATGCTTGATATCCAGGAGGAGATGTGATCCCTCTCTGGGGATTATTGGGGCCTGAGGTAGATTCGATTGTGTCTCTCCATGGCTCAGTGGTGAAATGAAAGCGTTGAAGGACTGTGGCAATTTTAACAAGTGTTGGCAGAATTCTTGGAAAGCTATTCTTTTCTAAATGTCCTCCAGCTGATTTGAAGATCCCCCGGTGCTGGGGACTCTTGCGTGCCATTTCCCGGGAGTCTGCACACATTGGACAGTGCCCGTGGACACATATTTGGCAGCCTTCAACACATCAGTCAGGCTTAATCAATTGCAAAGGCTCCTTTTGCCTGGGTCCTCCTGAAAATTTGTGCTACATCCAGAGACCTCTCTGCCTTCTTCTGAATATTGCATGATTCTCTCCTTCTGTCATGGGTCAGCAGACTCCCCAGCGGGTTGCAAATGGCTGTCTTGATTTTGTCCATGTGTTCGCGAATGTCTGGCTGAAAGCATAGCCTTAGGGAAATGAGTTTCTCCTCTGGGATCTCTGTCTTACCCACTTCCCCTTTTCAAAGGGTTAGTGAGGTCGATGTGTCTTGTCCTGCTTTCACGGGGGTCAAGCCAACTGCCCGGGAAACTGGAAGATGATGTGTGAACGCTCTCATCCACTGTCCTTCCTGGGTGGAAGGAAGACATTTGTGGTAAGCATCTTCAGGTCTCAGGGGATTTTTCCTGGGGAGTGATATGGCTGGGGTCAATGATGACATAATCTGTCTGGAAGAGAGATGATGACCTAAAAATCATGCTCAGAGAGGTTATGCTGAGGCCCTGTGGGAAAGTCCTTTGGCCCAGCCTTCCAGATCTTCTTTAGAGCGGACTCCCATTTTGATTTCTTTCACCTGCACCAAGTAATCCAAAAGACCTGGGTGGCCGATTTTGGTCAGGCTGATTCCTTGGCTCCTTTCCTCTTTTTGTGTCCTTTAGCACAACCTGCCTCCGAGGAGTTCACCGTTGCGAGGACAAAAGGTGAGGGATTTCCCGTGATTTGCCCTGGCCCCATCTGACACTTAGGCAAGTGAGGATACACCTCAAAAGGCAGTAGGGTTTGCTGACAAAGCTGAGGCATGTCCCCTGGTGTTTGCTTGACCTTGCCTGGTTGACTAAGTGGCGGTGATGTGCGTGGGTGGATACTTAGGAATCAGAGAATCCTGAAACCTGTGTGCTGGAGTCATCTTCGATAGCCTGCGTCCAAGTCCGATACGGCCTACTGAAAGGGGAGAATCGGCCAACTAGAAAAATGTGTTTTCCTGAGACATTTATGAGATGTGAATGGCTCAGAGCTCTACAGGAGACTGGTCAACTTGCTGTATTTGAACGCGTGTGTCAGTTGCGGTTGGACTCGTAGGATTTGCAGGGCGCATTTCCCATGAATCTTGAAACTGGATGAGCGACTCAGTAGTCCGATAGCTGGCTCCAGCTTTCAAGTGAAGGTAGCTGCACAGATAAGTGCATAGAAAATCTAAAGTCAGGGTCGATGCCAGGTGTGAAGGGCACACGAGGGTCAGGAGCACTTTCAGGTTCATGCCACAGGAAGTCATGTTTCCCTGGAGCTCTGGACAGTGAAAGCAGGCGTAAGTGCTGCCTTGCACATGTGCAAAGATCACTGCTCCTACAGAGTTGGTTGGAATCCTGTAGAGGTTCCATAAGACTCCTGCTCTCTTTGTGCCAAGGAATCCTCTGATGGTTGATAAACAGGAGGAGATGTGTTCCCTGTGTTCCCATTCTTTGGGAATGAGGTGGCCTGGACTGTGTCTCTCCATGGCACAAGGGTGAAATCAAACTCTGGAAATGCCTAGTTGAATTTGGGGCCAAATTCTTGGTGAAAGCCCTCTTCCGAGTGTCCCACAGCTCATTTGAAGATCCCCAGTTTTGGGAACCCTTGGATGTCATTTCCTGGAAGTGCTCGTGCACGGAACAGTGCCTGTGGACACAGATTTGGCTTCCTCGTAGACATTAGCCGGGGCTGATCAAATGAATAGCCTGTTCTTGGCTGAGACTTCCTGAGTATTTTTCTCCATTCGGAGTCCTCTATGCCTTGTCTTGATCTGGCACGTGTCTGCCTTTCTGTCAAGGGTCAGCAGTCTCACTAATGGGCCAGAAGTGTGTGTCTCGATTTTGTCCATACTTGGGGCTATATGTGGAAAAAGCGTAGCTGTTAGGCAATGAATGTCTCTCGTCTGATGTCTGACTTACTTCTTTGCCCTTCTTAAAAGGATTGCAAGGTCGAAGCCTGTTTTCCTGCTTTCATGAGGGTCAAGCTACTCCCCGGGAAACCGGAAGAGGATGTGGGAACCTTCTCATCCTGCGTGATTGCGGGCTGGATGGACGATATCGGTGGTGAGGAACTTGAAGACTCAGGTGATTTTTCCCGGGGATTGAGATGTCTCGGGTCAATGAAGACACCTCAACTTGTCTCGAAGAGAGATGATGACATAAAAATCATGCTCAATAGGATCCCGCTGAGGCCCAGAGAGAAACTCCTTTTCACTAACATGAATGATCTGCTTTAGAGTGGACCCCCGTTGTGATCCCTTTTTCCTCCACCAAGTGATCAAAAACTCCTCCCTGACCGATTTTGGCCATGCTGATTCCTTGGCTCTTTTCCTCTTTTTCTGTCATTTAGAGAGACCTGCTTTCAAGAGATTCACCACCGAAAGAACTCAAGGTGAGTGAATGACGACGGTTTTCCCTTGTCTCTGGTGATACTTAGACAAGTGAAAAGGGAGCCCAAGAGGCAGTCGGGTTTTGTGGAAAAGCTGAGACGTGTCCCCTGCTTTGAGCTTGACCTGACCGATTGACCAAGTGGCGGTGATATGCACGGGTGGATAGTTAGGAAGCACAGGGACCTAGAAGAATTTCCACTTGAGTAATTTTTGCTAGTCCGGTTCCCAGTCGGGTATGTCTACGGAAGTTTGAGAATATTTTCAACTCTCAACTCTTTACGGGATGGGAGTGTGTAGCAGCTCTACTGGAGAAACCAGAGAGACTTGCCAGAGTTGAAAGCCTGTGTCAGTTGCGACTGGACTCTTAGGATCTCTAGGGCATCTTTCCCAGACATCTCGGTATTGGATGAAGAATTGAGTAGCCTGATACCTCGCTGTAGCATTCAAGAAAAGGCAGCAGCACCAATATCTGAGTCAAAAAGCTAATGGCAGGTTCAATCCCATTCGGTAAGTGGGTCGCGAGCGTCATGACTCATTTCAGGTTCATGCCACAGGAGGTCATGATCCGCTGAGAGTCTAATCAGGAAATGCAGGCATAACTGCTGCCTTCCACATGTGGAAAGATCATTTTCTTGACAGATCTTTGGAATCTTGTAGAGATTCCATAGAACTCCTTTTCCGTGTGCCCCACGGGATCCTCTGATGCTTGATATCCAGGAGGAGATGTGATCCCTCTCTGGGGATTATTGGGGCCTGAGGTAGATTCGATTGTGTCTCTCCATGGCTCAGTGGTGAAATGAAAGCGTTGAAGGACTGTGGCAATTTTAACAAGTGTTGGCAGAATTCTTGGAAAGCTATTCTTTTCTAAATGTCCTCCAGCTGATTTGAAGATCCCCCGGTGCTGGGGACTCTTGCGTGCCATTTCCCGGGAGTCTGCACACATTGGACAGTGCCCGTGGACACATATTTGGCAGCCTTCAACACATCAGTCAGGCTTAATCAATTGCAAAGGCTCCTTTTGCCTGGGTCCTCCTGAAAATTTGTGCTACATCCAGAGACCTCTATGCCTTCTTCTGAATATTGCATGATTCTCTCCTTCTGTCATGGGTCAGCAGACTCCCCAGCGGGTTGCAAATGGCTGTCTTGATTTTGTCCATGTGTTCGCGAATGTCTGGCTGAAAGCATAGCCTTAGGGAAATGAGTTTCTCCTCTGGGATCTCTGTCTTACCCACTTCCCCTTTTCAAAGGGTTAGTGAGGTCGATGTGTCTTGTCCTGCTTTCACGGGGGTCAAGCCAACTGCCCGGGAAACTGGAAGATGATGTGGGAACGCTCTCATCCACTGTCCTTCCTGGGTGGAAGGAAGACATTTGTGGTAAGCATCTTCAGGTCTCAGGGGATTTTTCCTGGGGAGTGATATGGCTGGGGTCAATGATGACATAATCTGTCTGGAAGAGAGATGATGACCTAAAAATCATGCTCAGAGAGGTTATGCTGAGGCCCTGTGGGAAAGTCCTTTGGCCCAGCCTTCCAGATCTTCTTTAGAGCGGACTCCCATTTTGATTTCTTTCACCTGCACCAAGTAATCCAAAAGACCTGGGTGGCCGATTTTGGTCAGGCTGATTCCTTGGCTCCTTTCCTCTTTTTGTGTCCTTTAGCACAACCTGCCTCCGAGGAGTTCACCGTTGCGAGGACAAAAGGTGAGGGATTTCCCGTGATTTGCCCTGGCCCCATCTGACACTTAGGCAAGTGAGGATACACCTCAAAAGGCAGTAGGGTTTGCTGACAAAGCTGAGGCATGTCCCCTGGTGTTTGCTTGACCTTGCCTGGTTGACTAAGTGGCGGTGATGTGCGTGGGTGGATACTTAGGAATCAGAGAATCCTGAAACCTGTGTGCTGGAGTCATCTTCGATAGCCTGCGTCCAAGTCCGATACGGCCTACTGAAAGGGGAGAATCGGCCAACTAGAAAAATGTGTTTTCCTGAGACATTTATGAGATGTGAATGGCTCAGAGCTCTACAGGAGACTGGTCAACTTGCTGTATTTGAACGCGTGTGTCAGTTGCGGTTGGACTCGTAGGATTTGCAGGGCGCATTTCCCATGAATCTTGAAACTGGATGAGCGACTCAGTAGTCCGATAGCTGGCTCCAGCTTTCAAGTGAAGGTAGCTGCACAGATAAGTGCATAGAAAATCTAAAGTCAGGGTCGATGCCAGGTGTGAAGGGCACACGAGGGTCAGGAGCACTTTCAGGTTCATGCCACAGGAAGTCATGTTTCCCTGGAGCTCTGGACAGTGAAAGCAGGCGTAAGTGCTGCCTTGCACATGTGCAAAGATCACTGCTCCTACAGAGTTGGTTGGAATCCTGTAGAGGTTCCATAAGACTCCTGCTCTCTTTGTGCCAAGGAATCCTCTGATGGTTGATAAACAGGAGGAGATGTGTTCCCTGTGTTCCCATTCTTTGGGAATGAGGTGGCCTGGACTGTGTCTCTCCATGGCACAAGGGTGAAATCAAACTCTGGAAATGCCTAGTTGAATTTGGGGCCAAATTCTTGGTGAAAGCCCTCTTCCGAGTGTCCCACAGCTCATTTGAAGATCCCCAGTTTTGGGAACCCTTGGATGTCATTTCCTGGAAGTGCTCGTGCACGGAACAGTGCCTGTGGACACAGATTTGGCTTCCTCGTAGACATTAGCCGGGGCTGATCAAATGAATAGCCTGTTCTTGGCTGAGACTTCCTGAGTATTTTTCTCCATTCGGAGTCCTCTATGCCTTGTCTTGATCTGGCACGTGTCTGCCTTTCTGTCAAGGGTCAGCAGTCTCACTAATGGGCCAGAAGTGTGTGTCTCGATTTTGTCCATACTTGGGGCTATATGTGGAAAAAGCGTAGCTGTTAGGCAATGAATGTCTCTCGTCTGATGTCTGACTTACTTCTTTGCCCTTCTTAAAAGGATTGCAAGGTCGAAGCCTGTTTTCCTGCTTTCATGAGGGTCAAGCTACTCCCCGGGAAACCGGAAGAGGATGTGGGAACCTTCTCATCCTGCGTGATTGCGGGCTGGATGGACGATATCGGTGGTGAGGAACTTGAAGACTCAGGTGATTTTTCCCGGGGATTGAGATGTCTCGGGTCAATGAAGACACCTCAACTTGTCTCGAAGAGAGATGATGACATAAAAATCATGCTCAATAGGATCCCGCTGAGGCCCAGAGAGAAACTCCTTTTCACTAACATGAATGATCTGCTTTAGAGTGGACCCCCGTTGTGATCCCTTTTTCCTCCACCAAGTGATCAAAAACTCCTCCCTGACCGATTTTGGCCATGCTGATTCCTTGGCTCTTTTCCTCTTTTTCTGTCATTTAGAGAGACCTGCTTTCAAGAGATTCACCACCGAAAGAACTCAAGGTGAGTGAATGACGACGGTTTTCCCTTGTCTCTGGTGATACTTAGACAAGTGAAAAGGGAGCCCAAGAGGCAGTCGGGTTTTGTGGAAAAGCTGAGACGTGTCCCCTGCTTTGAGCTTGACCTGACCGATTGACCAAGTGGCGGTGATATGCACGGGTGGATAGTTAGGAAGCACAGGGACCTAGAAGAATTTCCACTTGAGTAATTTTTGCTAGTCCGGTTCCCAGTCGGGTATGTCTACGGAAGTTTGAGAATATTTTCAACTCTCAACTCTTTACGGGATGGGAGTGTGTAGCAGCTCTACTGGAGAAACCAGAGAGACTTGCCAGAGTTGAAAGCCTGTGTCAGTTGCGACTGGACTCTTAGGATCTCTAGGGCATCTTTCCCAGACATCTCGGTATTGGATGAAGAATTGAGTAGCCTGATACCTCGCTGTAGCATTCAAGAAAAGGCAGCAGCACCAATATCTGAGTCAAAAAGCTAATGGCAGGTTCAATCCCATTCGGTAAGTGGGTCGCGAGCGTCATGACTCATTTCAGGTTCATGCCACAGGAGGTCATGATCCGCTGAGAGTCTAATCAGGAAATGCAGGCATAACTGCTGCCTTCCACATGTGGAAAGATCATTTTCTTGACAGATCTTTGGAATCTTGTAGAGATTCCATAGAACTCCTTTTCCGTGTGCCCCACGGGATCCTCTGATGCTTGATATCCAGGAGGAGATGTGATCCCTCTCTGGGGATTATTGGGGCCTGAGGTAGATTCGATTGTGTCTCTCCATGGCTCAGTGGTGAAATGAAAGCGTTGAAGGACTGTGGCAATTTTAACAAGTGTTGGCAGAATTCTTGGAAAGCTATTCTTTTCTAAATGTCCTCCAGCTGATTTGAAGATCCCCCGGTGCTGGGGACTCTTGCGTGCCATTTCCCGGGAGTCTGCACACATTGGACAGTGCCCGTGGACACATATTTGGCAGCCTTCAACACATCAGTCAGGCTTAATCAATTGCAAAGGCTCCTTTTGCCTGGGTCCTCCTGAAAATTTGTGCTACATCCAGAGACCTCTATGCCTTCTTCTGAATATTGCATGATTCTCTCCTTCTGTCATGGGTCAGCAGACTCCCCAGCGGGTTGCAAATGGCTGTCTTGATTTTGTCCATGTGTTCGCGAATGTCTGGCTGAAAGCATAGCCTTAGGGAAATGAGTTTCTCCTCTGGGATCTCTGTCTTACCCACTTCCCCTTTTCAAAGGGTTAGTGAGGTCGATGTGTCTTGTCCTGCTTTCACGGGGGTCAAGCCAACTGCCCGGGAAACTGGAAGATGATGTGGGAACGCTCTCATCCACTGTCCTTCCTGGGTGGAAGGAAGACATTTGTGGTAAGCATCTTCAGGTCTCAGGGGATTTTTCCTGGGGAGTGATATGGCTGGGGTCAATGATGACATAATCTGTCTGGAAGAGAGATGATGACCTAAAAATCATGCTCAGAGAGGTTATGCTGAGGCCCTGTGGGAAAGTCCTTTGGCCCAGCCTTCCAGATCTTCTTTAGAGCGGACTCCCATTTTGATTTCTTTCACCTGCACCAAGTAATCCAAAAGACCTGGGTGGCCGATTTTGGTCAGGCTGATTCCTTGGCTCCTTTCCTCTTTTTGTGTCCTTTAGCACAACCTGCCTCCGAGGAGTTCACCGTTGCGAGGACAAAAGGTGAGGGATTTCCCGTGATTTGCCCTGGCCCCATCTGACACTTAGGCAAGTGAGGATACACCTCAAAAGGCAGTAGGGTTTGCTGACAAAGCTGAGGCATGTCCCCTGGTGTTTGCTTGACCTTGCCTGGTTGACTAAGTGGCGGTGATGTGCGTGGGTGGATACTTAGGAATCAGAGAATCCTGAAACCTGTGTGCTGGAGTCATCTTCGATAGCCTGCGTCCAAGTCCGATACGGCCTACTGAAAGGGGAGAATCGGCCAACTAGAAAAATGTGTTTTCCTGAGACATTTATGAGATGTGAATGGCTCAGAGCTCTACAGGAGACTGGTCAACTTGCTGTATTTGAACGCGTGTGTCAGTTGCGGTTGGACTCGTAGGATTTGCAGGGCGCATTTCCCATGAATCTTGAAACTGGATGAGCGACTCAGTAGTCCGATAGCTGGCTCCAGCTTTCAAGTGAAGGTAGCTGCACAGATAAGTGCATAGAAAATCTAAAGTCAGGGTCGATGCCAGGTGTGAAGGGCACACGAGGGTCAGGAGCACTTTCAGGTTCATGCCACAGGAAGTCATGTTTCCCTGGAGCTCTGGACAGTGAAAGCAGGCGTAAGTGCTGCCTTGCACATGTGCAAAGATCACTGCTCCTACAGAGTTGGTTGGAATCCTGTAGAGGTTCCATAAGACTCCTGCTCTCTTTGTGCCAAGGAATCCTCTGATGGTTGATAAACAGGAGGAGATGTGTTCCCTGTGTTCCCATTCTTTGGGAATGAGGTGGCCTGGACTGTGTCTCTCCATGGCACAAGGGTGAAATCAAACTCTGGAAATGCCTAGTTGAATTTGGGGCCAAATTCTTGGTGAAAGCCCTCTTCCGAGTGTCCCACAGCTCATTTGAAGATCCCCAGTTTTGGGAACCCTTGGATGTCATTTCCTGGAAGTGCTCGTGCACGGAACAGTGCCTGTGGACACAGATTTGGCTTCCTCGTAGACATTAGCCGGGGCTGATCAAATGAATAGCCTCTTCTTGGCTGGGACTTCCTGAGTATTTTTCTCCATTCGGAGTCCTCTATGCCTTGTCTTGATCTGGCACGTGTCTGCCTTTCTGTCAAGGGTCAGCAGTCTCACTAATGGGCGAGAAGTGTGTGTCTCGATTTTGTCCATACTTGGGGCTATATGTGGAAAAAGCGTAGCTGTTAGGCAATGAATGTCTCTCGTCTGATGTCTGACTTACTTCTTTGCCCTTCTTAAAAGGATTGCAAGGTCGAAGCCTGTTTTCCTGCTTTCATGAGGGTCAAGCTACTCCCCGGGAAACCGGAAGAGGATGTGGGAACCTTCTCATCCTGCGTGATTGCGGGCTGGATGGACGATATCGGTGGTGAGGAACTTGAAGACTCAGGTGATTTTTCCCGGGGATTGAGATGTCTCGGGTCAATGAAGACACCTCAACTTGTCTCGAAGAGAGATGATGACATAAAAATCATGCTCAATAGGATCCCGCTGAGGCCCAGAGAGAAACTCCTTTTCACTAACATGAATGATCTGCTTTAGAGTGGACCCCCGTTGTGATCCCTTTTTCCTCCACCAAGTGATCAAAAACTCCTCCCTGACCGATTTTGGCCATGCTGATTCCTTGGCTCTTTTCCTCTTTTTCTGTCATTTAGAGAGACCTGCTTTCAAGAGATTCACCACCGAAAGAACTCAAGGTGAGTGAATGACGACGGTTTTCCCTTGTCTCTGGTGATACTTAGACAAGTGAAAAGGGAGCCCAAGAGGCAGTCGGGTTTTGTGGAAAAGCTGAGACGTGTCCCCTGCTTTGAGCTTGACCTGACCGATTGACCAAGTGGCGGTGATATGCACGGGTGGATAGTTAGGAAGCACAGGGACCTAGAAGAATTTCCACTTGAGTAATTTTTGCTAGTCCGGTTCCCAGTCGGGTATGTCTACGGAAGTTTGAGAATATTTTCAACTCTCAACTCTTTACGGGATGGGAGTGTGTAGCAGCTCTACTGGAGAAACCAGAGAGACTTGCCAGAGTTGAAAGCCTGTGTCAGTTGCGACTGGACTCTTAGGATCTCTAGGGCATCTTTCCCAGACATCTCGGTATTGGATGAAGAATTGAGTAGCCTGATACCTCGCTGTAGCATTCAAGAAAAGGCAGCAGCACCAATATCTGAGTCAAAAAGCTAATGGCAGGTTCAATCCCATTCGGTAAGTGGGTCGCGAGCGTCATGACTCATTTCAGGTTCATGCCACAGGAGGTCATGATCCGCTGAGAGTCTAATCAGGAAATGCAGGCATAACTGCTGCCTTCCACATGTGGAAAGATCATTTTCTTGACAGATCTTTGGAATCTTGTAGAGATTCCATAGAACTCCTTTTCCGTGTGCCCCACGGGATCCTCTGATGCTTGATATCCAGGAGGAGATGTGATCCCTCTCTGGGGATTATTGGGGCCTGAGGTAGATTCGATTGTGTCTCTCCATGGCTCAGTGGTGAAATGAAAGCGTTGAAGGACTGTGGCAATTTTAACAAGTGTTGGCAGAATTCTTGGAAAGCTATTCTTTTCTAAATGTCCTCCAGCTGATTTGAAGATCCCCCGGTGCTGGGGACTCTTGCGTGCCATTTCCCGGGAGTCTGCACACATTGGACAGTGCCCGTGGACACATATTTGGCAGCCTTCAACACATCAGTCAGGCTTAATCAATTGCAAAGGCTCCTTTTGCCTGGGTCCTCCTGAAAATTTGTGCTACATCCAGAGACCTCTCTGCCTTCTTCTGAATATTGCATGATTCTCTCCTTCTGTCATGGGTCAGCAGACTCCCCAGCGGGTTGCAAATGGCTGTCTTGATTTTGTCCATGTGTTCGCGAATGTCTGGCTGAAAGCATAGCCTTAGGGAAATGAGTTTCTCCTCTGGGATCTCTGTCTTACCCACTTCCCCTTTTCAAAGGGTTAGTGAGGTCGATGTGTCTTGTCCTGCTTTCACGGGGGTCAAGCCAACTGCCCGGGAAACTGGAAGATGATGTGGGAACGCTCTCATCCACTGTCCTTCCTGGGTGGAAGGAAGACATTTGTGGTAAGCATCTTCAGGTCTCAGGGGATTTTTCCTGGGGAGTGATATGGCTGGGGTCAATGATGACATAATCTGTCTGGAAGAGAGATGATGACCTAAAAATCATGCTCAGAGAGGTTATGCTGAGGCCCTGTGGGAAAGTCCTTTGGCCCAGCCTTCCAGATCTTCTTTAGAGCGGACTCCCATTTTGATTTCTTTCACCTGCACCAAGTAATCCAAAAGACCTGGGTGGCCGATTTTGGTCAGGCTGATTCCTTGGCTCCTTTCCTCTTTTTGTGTCCTTTAGCACAACCTGCCTCCGAGGAGTTCACCGTTGCGAGGACAAAAGGTGAGGGATTTCCCGTGATTTGCCCTGGCCCCATCTGACACTTAGGCAAGTGAGGATACACCTCAAAAGGCAGTAGGGTTTGCTGACAAAGCTGAGGCATGTCCCCTGGTGTTTGCTTGACCTTGCCTGGTTGACTAAGTGGCGGTGATGTGCGTGGGTGGATACTTAGGAATCAGAGAATCCTGAAACCTGTGTGCTGGAGTCATCTTCGATAGCCTGCGTCCAAGTCCGATACGGCCTACTGAAAGGGGAGAATCGGCCAACTAGAAAAATGTGTTTTCCTGAGACATTTATGAGATGTGAATGGCTCAGAGCTCTACAGGAGACTGGTCAACTTGCTGTATTTGAACGCGTGTGTCAGTTGCGGTTGGACTCGTAGGATTTGCAGGGTGCATTTCCCATGAATCTTGAAACTGGATGAGCGACTCAGTAGTCCGATAGCTGGCTCCAGCTTTCAAGTGAAGGTAGCTGCACAGATAAGTGCATAGAAAATCTAAAGTCAGGGTCGATGCCAGGTGTGAAGGGCACACGAGGGTCAGGAGCACTTTCAGGTTCATGCCACAGGAAGTCATGTTTCCCTGGAGCTCTGGACAGTGAAAGCAGGCGTAAGTGCTGCCTTGCACATGTGCAAAGATCACTGCTCCTACAGAGTTGGTTGGAATCCTGTAGAGGTTCCATAAGACTCCTGCTCTCTTTGTGCCAAGGAATCCTCTGATGGTTGATAAACAGGAGGAGATGTGTTCCCTGTGTTCCCATTCTTTGGGAATGAGGTGGCCTGGACTGTGTCTCTCCATGGCACAAGGGTGAAATCAAACTCTGGAAATGCCTAGTTGAATTTGGGGCCAAATTCTTGGTGAAAGCCCTCTTCCGAGTGTCCCACAGCTCATTTGAAGATCCCCAGTTTTGGGAACCCTTGGATGTCATTTCCTGGAAGTGCTCGTGCACGGAACAGTGCCTGTGGACACAGATTTGGCTTCCTCGTAGACATTAGCCGGGGCTGATCAAATGAATAGCCTGTTCTTGGCTGGGACTTCCTGAGTATTTTTCTCCATTCGGAGTCCTCTATGCCTTGTCTTGATCTGGCACGTGTCTGCCTTTCTGTCAAGGGTCAGCAGTCTCACTAATGGGCGAGAAGTGTGTGTCTCGATTTTGTCCATACTTGGGGCTATATGTGGAAAAAGCGTAGCTGTTAGGCAATGAATGTCTCTCGTCTGATGTCTGACTTACTTCTTTGCCCTTCTTAAAAGGATTGCAAGGTCGAAGCCTGTTTTCCTGCTTTCATGAGGGTCAAGCTACTCCCCGGGAAACCGGAAGAGGATGTGGGAACCTTCTCATCCTGCGTGATTGCGGGCTGGATGGACGATATCGGTGGTGAGGAACTTGAAGACTCAGGTGATTTTTCCCGGGGATTGAGATGTCTCGGGTCAATGAAGACACCTCAACTTGTCTCGAAGAGAGATGATGACATAAAAATCATGCTCAATAGGATCCCGCTGAGGCCCAGAGAGAAACTCCTTTTCACTAACATGAATGATCTGCTTTAGAGTGGACCCCCGTTGTGATCCCTTTTTCCTCCACCAAGTGATCAAAAACTCCTCCCTGACCGATTTTGGCCATGCTGATTCCTTGGCTCTTTTCCTCTTTTTCTGTCATTTAGAGAGACCTGCTTTCAAGAGATTCACCACCGAAAGAACTCAAGGTGAGTGAATGACGACGGTTTTCCCTTGTCTCTGGTGATACTTAGACAAGTGAAAAGGGAGCCCAAGAGGCAGTCGGGTTTTGTGGAAAAGCTGAGACGTGTCCCCTGCTTTGAGCTTGACCTGACCGATTGACCAAGTGGCGGTGATATGCACGGGTGGATAGTTAGGAAGCACAGGGACCTAGAAGAATTTCCACTTGAGTAATTTTTGCTAGTCCGGTTCCCAGTCGGGTATGTCTACGGAAGTTTGAGAATATTTTCAACTCTCAACTCTTTACGGGATGGGAGTGTGTAGCAGCTCTACTGGAGAAACCAGAGAGACTTGCCAGAGTTGAAAGCCTGTGTCAGTTGCGACTGGACTCTTAGGATCTCTAGGGCATCTTTCCCAGACATCTCGGTATTGGATGAAGAATTGAGTAGCCTGATACCTCGCTGTAGCATTCAAGAAAAGGCAGCAGCACCAATATCTGAGTCAAAAAGCTAATGGCAGGTTCAATCCCATTCGGTAAGTGGGTCGCGAGCGTCATGACTCATTTCAGGTTCATGCCACAGGAGGTCATGATCCGCTGAGAGTCTAATCAGGAAATGCAGGCATAACTGCTGCCTTCCACATGTGGAAAGATCATTTTCTTGACAGATCTTTGGAATCTTGTAGAGATTCCATAGAACTCCTTTTCCGTGTGCCCCACGGGATCCTCTGATGCTTGATATCCAGGAGGAGATGTGATCCCTCTCTGGGGATTATTGGGGCCTGAGGTAGATTCGATTGTGTCTCTCCATGGCTCAGTGGTGAAATGAAAGCGTTGAAGGACTGTGGCAATTTTAACAAGTGTTGGCAGAATTCTTGGAAAGCTATTCTTTTCTAAATGTCCTCCAGCTGATTTGAAGATCCCCCGGTGCTGGGGACTCTTGCGTGCCATTTCCCGGGAGTCTGCACACATTGGACAGTGCCCGTGGACACATATTTGGCAGCCTTCAACACATCAGTCAGGCTTAATCAATTGCAAAGGCTCCTTTTGCCTGGGTCCTCCTGAAAATTTGTGCTACATCCAGAGACCTCTCTGCCTTCTTCTGAATATTGCATGATTCTCTCCTTCTGTCATGGGTCAGCAGACTCCCCAGCGGGTTGCAAATGGCTGTCTTGATTTTGTCCATGTGTTCGCGAATGTCTGGCTGAAAGCATAGCCTTAGGGAAATGAGTTTCTCCTCTGGGATCTCTGTCTTACCCACTTCCCCTTTTCAAAGGGTTAGTGAGGTCGATGTGTCTTGTCCTGCTTTCACGGGGGTCAAGCCAACTGCCCGGGAAACTGGAAGATGATGTGGGAACGCTCTCATCCACTGTCCTTCCTGGGTGGAAGGAAGACATTTGTGGTAAGCATCTTCAGGTCTCAGGGGATTTTTCCTGGGGAGTGATATGGCTGGGGTCAATGATGACATAATCTGTCTGGAAGAGAGATGATGACCTAAAAATCATGCTCAGAGAGGTTATGCTGAGGCCCTGTGGGAAAGTCCTTTGGCCCAGCCTTCCAGATCTTCTTTAGAGCGGACTCCCATTTTGATTTCTTTCACCTGCACCAAGTAATCCAAAAGACCTGGGTGGCCGATTTTGGTCAGGCTGATTCCTTGGCTCCTTTCCTCTTTTTGTGTCCTTTAGCACAACCTGCCTCCGAGGAGTTCACCGTTGCGAGGACAAAAGGTGAGGGATTTCCCGTGATTTGCCCTGGCCCCATCTGACACTTAGGCAAGTGAGGATACACCTCAAAAGGCAGTAGGGTTTGCTGACAAAGCTGAGGCATGTCCCCTGGTGTTTGCTTGACCTTGCCTGGTTGACTAAGTGGCGGTGATGTGCGTGGGTGGATACTTAGGAATCAGAGAATCCTGAAACCTGTGTGCTGGAGTCATCTTCGATAGCCTGCGTCCAAGTCCGATACGGCCTACTGAAAGGGGAGAATCGGCCAACTAGAAAAATGTGTTTTCCTGAGACATTTATGAGATGTGAATGGCTCAGAGCTCTACAGGAGACTGGTCAACTTGCTGTATTTGAACGCGTGTGTCAGTTGCGGTTGGACTCGTAGGATTTGCAGGGCGCATTTCCCATGAATCTTGAAACTGGATGAGCGACTCAGTAGTCCGATAGCTGGCTCCAGCTTTCAAGTGAAGGTAGCTGCACAGATAAGTGCATAGAAAATCTAAAGTCAGGGTCGATGCCAGGTGTGAAGGGCACACGAGGGTCAGGAGCACTTTCAGGTTCATGCCACAGGAAGTCATGTTTCCCTGGAGCTCTGGACAGTGAAAGCAGGCGTAAGTGCTGCCTTGCACATGTGCAAAGATCACTGCTCCTACAGAGTTGGTTGGAATCCTGTAGAGGTTCCATAAGACTCCTGCTCTCTTTGTGCCAAGGAATCCTCTGATGGTTGATAAACAGGAGGAGATGTGTTCCCTGTGTTCCCATTCTTTGGGAATGAGGTGGCCTGGACTGTGTCTCTCCATGGCACAAGGGTGAAATCAAACTCTGGAAATGCCTAGTTGAATTTGGGGCCAAATTCTTGGTGAAAGCCCTCTTCCGAGTGTCCCACAGCTCATTTGAAGATCCCCAGTTTTGGGAACCCTTGGATGTCATTTCCTGGAAGTGCTCGTGCACGGAACAGTGCCTGTGGACACAGATTTGGCTTCCTCGTAGACATTAGCCGGGGCTGATCAAATGAATAGCCTGTTCTTGGCTGGGACTTCCTGAGTATTTTTCTCCATTCGGAGTCCTCTATGCCTTGTCTTGATCTGGCACGTGTCTGCCTTTCTGTCAAGGGTCAGCAGTCTCACTAATGGGCGAGAAGTGTGTGTCTCGATTTTGTCCATACTTGGGGCTATATGTGGAAAAAGCGTAGCTGTTAGGCAATGAATGTCTCTCGTCTGATGTCTGACTTACTTCTTTGCCCTTCTTAAAAGGATTGCAAGGTCGAAGCCTGTTTTCCTGCTTTCATGAGGGTCAAGCTACTCCCCGGGAAACCGGAAGAGGATGTGGGAACCTTCTCATCCTGCGTGATTGCGGGCTGGATGGACGATATCGGTGGTGAGGAACTTGAAGACTCAGGTGATTTTTCCCGGGGATTGAGATGTCTCGGGTCAATGAAGACACCTCAACTTGTCTCGAAGAGAGATGATGACATAAAAATCATGCTCAATAGGATCCCGCTGAGGCCCAGAGAGAAACTCCTTTTCACTAACATGAATGATCTGCTTTAGAGTGGACCCCCGTTGTGATCCCTTTTTCCTCCACCAAGTGATCAAAAACTCCTCCCTGACCGATTTTGGCCATGCTGATTCCTTGGCTCTTTTCCTCTTTTTCTGTCATTTAGAGAGACCTGCTTTCAAGAGATTCACCACCGAAAGAACTCAAGGTGAGTGAATGACGACGGTTTTCCCTTGTCTCTGGTGATACTTAGACAAGTGAAAAGGGAGCCCAAGAGGCAGTCGGGTTTTGTGGAAAAGCTGAGACGTGTCCCCTGCTTTGAGCTTGACCTGACCGATTGACCAAGTGGCGGTGATATGCACGGGTGGATAGTTAGGAAGCACAGGGACCTAGAAGAATTTCCACTTGAGTAATTTTTGCTAGTCCGGTTCCCAGTCGGGTATGTCTACGGAAGTTTGAGAATATTTTCAACTCTCAACTCTTTACGGGATGGGAGTGTGTAGCAGCTCTACTGGAGAAACCAGAGAGACTTGCCAGAGTTGAAAGCCTGTGTCAGTTGCGACTGGACTCTTAGGATCTCTAGGGCATCTTTCCCAGACATCTCGGTATTGGATGAAGAATTGAGTAGCCTGATACCTCGCTGTAGCATTCAAGAAAAGGCAGCAGCACCAATATCTGAGTCAAAAAGCTAATGGCAGGTTCAATCCCATTCGGTAAGTGGGTCGCGAGCGTCATGACTCATTTCAGGTTCATGCCACAGGAGGTCATGATCCGCTGAGAGTCTAATCAGGAAATGCAGGCATAACTGCTGCCTTCCACATGTGGAAAGATCATTTTCTTGACAGATCTTTGGAATCTTGTAGAGATTCCATAGAACTCCTTTTCCGTGTGCCCCACGGGATCCTCTGATGCTTGATATCCAGGAGGAGATGTGATCCCTCTCTGGGGATTATTGGGGCCTGAGGTAGATTCGATTGTGTCTCTCCATGGCTCAGTGGTGAAATGAAAGCGTTGAAGGACTGTGGCAATTTTAACAAGTGTTGGCAGAATTCTTGGAAAGCTATTCTTTTCTAAATGTCCTCCAGCTGATTTGAAGATCCCCCGGTGCTGGGGACTCTTGCGTGCCATTTCCCGGGAGTCTGCACACATTGGACAGTGCCCGTGGACACATATTTGGCAGCCTTCAACACATCAGTCAGGCTTAATCAATTGCAAAGGCTCCTTTTGCCTGGGTCCTCCTGAAAATTTGTGCTACATCCAGAGACCTCTCTGCCTTCTTCTGAATATTGCATGATTCTCTCCTTCTGTCATGGGTCAGCAGACTCCCCAGCGGGTTGCAAATGGCTGTCTTGATTTTGTCCATGTGTTCGCGAATGTCTGGCTGAAAGCATAGCCTTAGGGAAATGAGTTTCTCCTCTGGGATCTCTGTCTTACCCACTTCCCCTTTTCAAAGGGTTAGTGAGGTCGATGTGTCTTGTCCTGCTTTCACGGGGGTCAAGCCAACTGCCCGGGAAACTGGAAGATGATGTGGGAACGCTCTCATCCACTGTCCTTCCTGGGTGGAAGGAAGACATTTGTGGTAAGCATCTTCAGGTCTCAGGGGATTTTTCCTGGGGAGTGATATGGCTGGGGTCAATGATGACATAATCTGTCTGGAAGAGAGATGATGACCTAAAAATCATGCTCAGAGAGGTTATGCTGAGGCCCTGTGGGAAAGTCCTTTGGCCCAGCCTTCCAGATCTTCTTTAGAGCGGACTCCCATTTTGATTTCTTTCACCTGCACCAAGTAATCCAAAAGACCTGGGTGGCCGATTTTGGTCAGGCTGATTCCTTGGCTCCTTTCCTCTTTTTGTGTCCTTTAGCACAACCTGCCTCCGAGGAGTTCACCGTTGCGAGGACAAAAGGTGAGGGATTTCCCGTGATTTGCCCTGGCCCCATCTGACACTTAGGCAAGTGAGGATACACCTCAAAAGGCAGTAGGGTTTGCTGACAAAGCTGAGGCATGTCCCCTGGTGTTTGCTTGACCTTGCCTGGTTGACTAAGTGGCGGTGATGTGCGTGGGTGGATACTTAGGAATCAGAGAATCCTGAAACCTGTGTGCTGGAGTCATCTTCGATAGCCTGCGTCCAAGTCCGATACGGCCTACTGAAAGGGGAGAATCGGCCAACTAGAAAAATGTGTTTTCCTGAGACATTTATGAGATGTGAATGGCTCAGAGCTCTACAGGAGACTGGTCAACTTGCTGTATTTGAATGCGTGTGTCAGTTGCGGTTGGACTCGTAGGATTTGCAGGGCGCATTTCCCATGAATCTTGAAACTGGATGAGCGACTCAGTAGTCCGATAGCTGGCTCCAGCTTTCAAGTGAAGGTAGCTGCACAGATAAGTGCATAGAAAATCTAAAGTCAGGGTCGATGCCAGGTGTGAAGGGCACACGAGGGTCAGGAGCACTTTCAGGTTCATGCCACAGGAAGTCATGTTTCCCTGGAGCTCTGGACAGTGAAAGCAGGCGTAAGTGCTGCCTTGCACATGTGCAAAGATCACTGCTCCTACAGAGTTGGTTGGAATCCTGTAGAGGTTCCATAAGACTCCTGCTCTCTTTGTGCCAAGGAATCCTCTGATGGTTGATAAACAGGAGGAGATGTGTTCCCTGTGTTCCCATTCTTTGGGAATGAGGTGGCCTGGACTGTGTCTCTCCATGGCACAAGGGTGAAATCAAACTCTGGAAATGCCTAGTTGAATTTGGGGCCAAATTCTTGGTGAAAGCCCTCTTCCGAGTGTCCCACAGCTCATTTGAAGATCCCCAGTTTTGGGAACCCTTGGATGTCATTTCCTGGAAGTGCTCGTGCACGGAACAGTGCCTGTGGACACAGATTTGGCTTCCTCGTAGACATTAGCCGGGGCTGATCAAATGAATAGCCTGTTCTTGGCTGGGACTTCCTGAGTATTTTTCTCCATTCGGAGTCCTCTATGCCTTGTCTTGATCTGGCACGTGTCTGCCTTTCTGTCAAGGGTCAGCAGTCTCACTAATGGGCCAGAAGTGTGTGTCTCGATTTTGTCCATACTTGGGGCTATATGTGGAAAAAGCGTAGCTGTTAGGCAATGAATGTCTCTCGTCTGATGTCTGACTTACTTCTTTGCCCTTCTTAAAAGGATTGCAAGGTCGAAGCCTGTTTTCCTGCTTTCATGAGGGTCAAGCTACTCCCCGGGAAACCGGAAGAGGATGTGGGAACCTTCTCATCCTGCGTGATTGCGGGCTGGATGGACGATATCGGTGGTGAGGAACTTGAAGACTCAGGTGATTTTTCCCGGGGATTGAGATGTCTCGGGTCAATGAAGACACCTCAACTTGTCTCGAAGAGAGATGATGACATAAAAATCATGCTCAATAGGATCCCGCTGAGGCCCAGAGAGAAACTCCTTTTCACTAACATGAATGATCTGCTTTAGAGTGGACCCCCGTTGTGATCCCTTTTTCCTCCACCAAGTGATCAAAAACTCCTCCCTGACCGATTTTGGCCATGCTGATTCCTTGGCTCTTTTCCTCTTTTTCTGTCATTTAGAGAGACCTGCTTTCAAGAGATTCACCACCGAAAGAACTCAAGGTGAGTGAATGACGACGGTTTTCCCTTGTCTCTGGTGATACTTAGACAAGTGAAAAGGGAGCCCAAGAGGCAGTCGGGTTTTGTGGAAAAGCTGAGACGTGTCCCCTGCTTTGAGCTTGACCTGACCGATTGACCAAGTGGCGGTGATATGCACGGGTGGATAGTTAGGAAGCACAGGGACCTAGAAGAATTTCCACTTGAGTAATTTTTGCTAGTCCGGTTCCCAGTCGGGTATGTCTACGGAAGTTTGAGAATATTTTCAACTCTCAACTCTTTACGGGATGGGAGTGTGTAGCAGCTCTACTGGAGAAACCAGAGAGACTTGCCAGAGTTGAAAGCCTGTGTCAGTTGCGACTGGACTCTTAGGATCTCTAGGGCATCTTTCCCAGACATCTCGGTATTGGATGAAGAATTGAGTAGCCTGATACCTCGCTGTAGCATTCAAGAAAAGGCAGCAGCACCAATATCTGAGTCAAAAAGCTAATGGCAGGTTCAATCCCATTCGGTAAGTGGGTCGCGAGCGTCATGACTCATTTCAGGTTCATGCCACAGGAGGTCATGATCCGCTGAGAGTCTAATCAGGAAATGCAGGCATAACTGCTGCCTTCCACATGTGGAAAGATCATTTTCTTGACAGATCTTTGGAATCTTGTAGAGATTCCATAGAACTCCTTTTCCGTGTGCCCCACGGGATCCTCTGATGCTTGATATCCAGGAGGAGATGTGATCCCTCTCTGGGGATTATTGGGGCCTGAGGTAGATTCGATTGTGTCTCTCCATGGCTCAGTGGTGAAATGAAAGCGTTGAAGGACTGTGGCAATTTTAACAAGTGTTGGCAGAATTCTTGGAAAGCTATTCTTTTCTAAATGTCCTCCAGCTGATTTGAAGATCCCCCGGTGCTGGGGACTCTTGCGTGCCATTTCCCGGGAGTCTGCACACATTGGACAGTGCCCGTGGACACATATTTGGCAGCCTTCAACACATCAGTCAGGCTTAATCAATTGCAAAGGCTCCTTTTGCCTGGGTCCTCCTGAAAATTTGTGCTACATCCAGAGACCTCTCTGCCTTCTTCTGAATATTGCATGATTCTCTCCTTCTGTCATGGGTCAGCAGACTCCCCAGCGGGTTGCAAATGGCTGTCTTGATTTTGTCCATGTGTTCGCGAATGTCTGGCTGAAAGCATAGCCTTAGGGAAATGAGTTTCTCCTCTGGGATCTCTGTCTTACCCACTTCCCCTTTTCAAAGGGTTAGTGAGGTCGATGTGTCTTGTCCTGCTTTCACGGGGGTCAAGCCAACTGCCCGGGAAACTGGAAGATGATGTGGGAACGCTCTCATCCACTGTCCTTCCTGGGTGGAAGGAAGACATTTGTGGTAAGCATCTTCAGGTCTCAGGGGATTTTTCCTGGGGAGTGATATGGCTGGGGTCAATGATGACATAATCTGTCTGGAAGAGAGATGATGACCTAAAAATCATGCTCAGAGAGGTTATGCTGAGGCCCTGTGGGAAAGTCCTTTGGCCCAGCCTTCCAGATCTTCTTTAGAGCGGACTCCCATTTTGATTTCTTTCACCTGCACCAAGTAATCCAAAAGACCTGGGTGGCCGATTTTGGTCAGGCTGATTCCTTGGCTCCTTTCCTCTTTTTGTGTCCTTTAGCACAACCTGCCTCCGAGGAGTTCACCGTTGCGAGGACAAAAGGTGAGGGATTTCCCGTGATTTGCCCTGGCCCCATCTGACACTTAGGCAAGTGAGGATACACCTCAAAAGGCAGTAGGGTTTGCTGACAAAGCTGAGGCATGTCCCCTGGTGTTTGCTTGACCTTGCCTGGTTGACTAAGTGGCGGTGATGTGCGTGGGTGGATACTTAGGAATCAGAGAATCCTGAAACCTGTGTGCTGGAGTCATCTTCGATAGCCTGCGTCCAAGTCCGATACGGCCTACTGAAAGGGGAGAATCGGCCAACTAGAAAAATGTGTTTTCCTGAGACATTTATGAGATGTGAATGGCTCAGAGCTCTACAGGAGACTGGTCAACTTGCTGTATTTGAACGCGTGTGTCAGTTGCGGTTGGACTCGTAGGATTTGCAGGGCGCATTTCCCATGAATCTTGAAACTGGATGAGCGACTCAGTAGTCCGATAGCTGGCTCCAGCTTTCAAGTGAAGGTAGCTGCACAGATAAGTGCATAGAAAATCTAAAGTCAGGGTCGATGCCAGGTGTGAAGGGCACACGAGGGTCAGGAGCACTTTCAGGTTCATGCCACAGGAAGTCATGTTTCCCTGGAGCTCTGGACAGTGAAAGCAGGCGTAAGTGCTGCCTTGCACATGTGCAAAGATCACTGCTCCTACAGAGTTGGTTGGAATCCTGTAGAGGTTCCATAAGACTCCTGCTCTCTTTGTGCCAAGGAATCCTCTGATGGTTGATAAACAGGAGGAGATGTGTTCCCTGTGTTCCCATTCTTTGGGAATGAGGTGGCCTGGACTGTGTCTCTCCATGGCACAAGGGTGAAATCAAACTCTGGAAATGCCTAGTTGAATTTGGGGCCAAATTCTTGGTGAAAGCCCTCTTCCGAGTGTCCCACAGCTCATTTGAAGATCCCCAGTTTTGGGAACCCTTGGATGTCATTTCCTGGAAGTGCTCGTGCACGGAACAGTGCCTGTGGACACAGATTTGGCTTCCTCGTAGACATTAGCCGGGGCTGATCAAATGAATAGCCTGTTCTTGGCTGGGACTTCCTGAGTATTTTTCTCCATTCGGAGTCCTCTATGCCTTGTCTTGATCTGGCACGTGTCTGCCTTTCTGTCAAGGGTCAGCAGTCTCACTAATGGGCGAGAAGTGTGTGTCTCGATTTTGTCCATACTTGGGGCTATATGTGGAAAAAGCGTAGCTGTTAGGCAATGAATGTCTCTCGTCTGATGTCTGACTTACTTCTTTGCCCTTCTTAAAAGGATTGCAAGGTCGAAGCCTGTTTTCCTGCTTTCATGAGGGTCAAGCTACTCCCCGGGAAACCGGAAGAGGATGTGGGAACCTTCTCATCCTGCGTGATTGCGGGCTGGATGGACGATATCGGTGGTGAGGAACTTGAAGACTCAGGTGATTTTTCCCGGGGATTGAGATGTCTCGGGTCAATGAAGACACCTCAACTTGTCTCGAAGAGAGATGATGACATAAAAATCATGCTCAATAGGATCCCGCTGAGGCCCAGAGAGAAACTCCTTTTCACTAACATGAATGATCTGCTTTAGAGTGGACCCCCGTTGTGATCCCTTTTTCCTCCACCAAGTGATCAAAAACTCCTCCCTGACCGATTTTGGCCATGCTGATTCCTTGGCTCTTTTCCTCTTTTTCTGTCATTTAGAGAGACCTGCTTTCAAGAGATTCACCACCGAAAGAACTCAAGGTGAGTGAATGACGACGGTTTTCCCTTGTCTCTGGTGATACTTAGACAAGTGAAAAGGGAGCCCAAGAGGCAGTCGGGTTTTGTGGAAAAGCTGAGACGTGTCCCCTGCTTTGAGCTTGACCTGACCGATTGACCAAGTGGCGGTGATATGCACGGGTGGATAGTTAGGAAGCACAGGGACCTAGAAGAATTTCCACTTGAGTAATTTTTGCTAGTCCGGTTCCCAGTCGGGTATGTCTACGGAAGTTTGAGAATATTTTCAACTCTCAACTCTTTACGGGATGGGAGTGTGTAGCAGCTCTACTGGAGAAACCAGAGAGACTTGCCAGAGTTGAAAGCCTGTGTCAGTTGCGACTGGACTCTTAGGATCTCTAGGGCATCTTTCCCAGACATCTCGGTATTGGATGAAGAATTGAGTAGCCTGATACCTCGCTGTAGCATTCAAGAAAAGGCAGCAGCACCAATATCTGAGTCAAAAAGCTAATGGCAGGTTCAATCCCATTCGGTAAGTGGGTCGCGAGCGTCATGACTCATTTCAGGTTCATGCCACAGGAGGTCATGATCCGCTGAGAGTCTAATCAGGAAATGCAGGCATAACTGCTGCCTTCCACATGTGGAAAGATCATTTTCTTGACAGATCTTTGGAATCTTGTAGAGATTCCATAGAACTCCTTTTCCGTGTGCCCCACGGGATCCTCTGATGCTTGATATCCAGGAGGAGATGTGATCCCTCTCTGGGGATTATTGGGGCCTGAGGTAGATTCGATTGTGTCTCTCCATGGCTCAGTGGTGAAATGAAAGCGTTGAAGGACTGTGGCAATTTTAACAAGTGTTGGCAGAATTCTTGGAAAGCTATTCTTTTCTAAATGTCCTCCAGCTGATTTGAAGATCCCCCGGTGCTGGGGACTCTTGGGTGCCATTTCCCGGGAGTCTGCACACATTGGACAGTGCCCGTGGACACATATTTGGCAGCCTTCAACACATCAGTCAGGCTTAATCAATTGCAAAGGCTCCTTTTGCCTGGGTCCTCCTGAAAATTTGTGCTACATCCAGAGACCTCTATGCCTTCTTCTGAATATTGCATGATTCTCTCCTTCTGTCATGGGTCAGCAGACTCCCCAGCGGGTTGCAAATGGCTGTCTTGATTTTGTCCATGTGTTCGCGAATGTCTGGCTGAAAGCATAGCCTTAGGGAAATGAGTTTCTCCTCTGGGATCTCTGTCTTACCCACTTCCCCTTTTCAAAGGGTTAGTGAGGTCGATGTGTCTTGTCCTGCTTTCACGGGGGTCAAGCCAACTGCCCGGGAAACTGGAAGATGATGTGGGAACGCTCTCATCCACTGTCCTTCCTGGGTGGAAGGAAGACATTTGTGGTAAGCATCTTCAGGTCTCAGGGGATTTTTCCTGGGGAGTGATATGGCTGGGGTCAATGATGACATAATCTGTCTGGAAGAGAGATGATGACCTAAAAATCATGCTCAGAGAGGTTATGCTGAGGCCCTGTGGGAAAGTCCTTTGGCCCAGCCTTCCAGATCTTCTTTAGAGCGGACTCCCATTTTGATTTCTTTCACCTGCACCAAGTAATCCAAAAGACCTGGGTGGCCGATTTTGGTCAGGCTGATTCCTTGGCTCCTTTCCTCTTTTTGTGTCCTTTAGCACAACCTGCCTCCGAGGAGTTCACCGTTGCGAGGACAAAAGGTGAGGGATTTCCCGTGATTTGCCCTGGCCCCATCTGACACTTAGGCAAGTGAGGATACACCTCAAAAGGCAGTAGGGTTTGCTGACAAAGCTGAGGCATGTCCCCTGGTGTTTGCTTGACCTTGCCTGGTTGACTAAGTGGCGGTGATGTGCGTGGGTGGATACTTAGGAATCAGAGAATCCTGAAACCTGTGTGCTGGAGTCATCTTCGATAGCCTGCGTCCAAGTCCGATACGGCCTACTGAAAGGGGAGAATCGGCCAACTAGAAAAATGTGTTTTCCTGAGACATTTATGAGATGTGAATGGCTCAGAGCTCTACAGGAGACTGGTCAACTTGCTGTATTTGAACGCGTGTGTCAGTTGCGGTTGGACTCGTAGGATTTGCAGGGCGCATTTCCCATGAATCTTGAAACTGGATGAGCGACTCAGTAGTCCGATAGCTGGCTCCAGCTTTCAAGTGAAGGTAGCTGCACAGATAAGTGCATAGAAAATCTAAAGTCAGGGTCGATGCCAGGTGTGAAGGGCACACGAGGGTCAGGAGCACTTTCAGGTTCATGCCACAGGAAGTCATGTTTCCCTGGAGCTCTGGACAGTGAAAGCAGGCGTAAGTGCTGCCTTGCACATGTGCAAAGATCACTGCTCCTACAGAGTTGGTTGGAATCCTGTAGAGGTTCCATAAGACTCCTGCTCTCTTTGTGCCAAGGAATCCTCTGATGGTTGATAAACAGGAGGAGATGTGTTCCCTGTGTTCCCATTCTTTGGGAATGAGGTGGCCTGGACTGTGTCTCTCCATGGCACAAGGGTGAAATCAAACTCTGGAAATGCCTAGTTGAATTTGGGGCCAAATTCTTGGTGAAAGCCCTCTTCCGAGTGTCCCACAGCTCATTTGAAGATCCCCAGTTTTGGGAACCCTTGGATGTCATTTCCTGGAAGTGCTCATGCACGGAACAGTGCCTGTGGACACAGATTTGGCTTCCTCGTAGACATTAGCCGGGGCTGATCAAATGAATAGCCTGTTCTTGGCTGGGACTTCCTGAGTATTTTTCTCCATTCGGAGTCCTCTATGCCTTGTCTTGATCTGGCACGTGTCTGCCTTTCTGTCAAGGGTCAGCAGTCTCACTAATGGGCCAGAAGTGTGTGTCTCGATTTTGTCCATACTTGGGGCTATATGTGGAAAAAGCGTAGCTGTTAGGCAATGAATGTCTCTCGTCTGATGTCTGACTTACTTCTTTGCCCTTCTTAAAAGGATTGCAAGGTCGAAGCCTGTTTTCCTGCTTTCATGAGGGTCAAGCTACTCCCCGGGAAACCGGAAGAGGATGTGGGAACCTTCTCATCCTGCGTGATTGCGGGCTGGATGGACGATATCGGTGGTGAGGAACTTGAAGACTCAGGTGATTTTTCCCGGGGATTGAGATGTCTCGGGTCAATGAAGACACCTCAACTTGTCTCGAAGAGAGATGATGACATAAAAATCATGCTCAATAGGATCCCGCTGAGGCCCAGAGAGAAACTCCTTTTCACTAACATGAATGATCTGCTTTAGAGTGGACCCCCGTTGTGATCCCTTTTTCCTCCACCAAGTGATCAAAAACTCCTCCCTGACCGATTTTGGCCATGCTGATTCCTTGGCTCTTTTCCTCTTTTTCTGTCATTTAGAGAGACCTGCTTTCAAGAGATTCACCACCGAAAGAACTCAAGGTGAGTGAATGACGACGGTTTTCCCTTGTCTCTGGTGATACTTAGACAAGTGAAAAGGGAGCCCAAGAGGCAGTCGGGTTTTGTGGAAAAGCTGAGACGTGTCCCCTGCTTTGAGCTTGACCTGACCGATTGACCAAGTGGCGGTGATATGCACGGGTGGATAGTTAGGAAGCACAGGGACCTAGAAGAATTTCCACTTGAGTAATTTTTGCTAGTCCGGTTCCCAGTCGGGTATGTCTACGGAAGTTTGAGAATATTTTCAACTCTCAACTCTTTACGGGATGGGAGTGTGTAGCAGCTCTACTGGAGAAACCAGAGAGACTTGCCAGAGTTGAAAGCCTGTGTCAGTTGCGACTGGACTCTTAGGATCTCTAGGGCATCTTTCCCAGACATCTCGGTATTGGATGAAGAATTGAGTAGCCTGATACCTCGCTGTAGCATTCAAGAAAAGGCAGCAGCACCAATATCTGAGTCAAAAAGCTAATGGCAGGTTCAATCCCATTCGGTAAGTGGGTCGCGAGCGTCATGACTCATTTCAGGTTCATGCCACAGGAGGTCATGATCCGCTGAGAGTCTAATCAGGAAATGCAGGCATAACTGCTGCCTTCCACATGTGGAAAGATCATTTTCTTGACAGATCTTTGGAATCTTGTAGAGATTCCATAGAACTCCTTTTCCGTGTGCCCCACGGGATCCTCTGATGCTTGATATCCAGGAGGAGATGTGATCCCTCTCTGGGGATTATTGGGGCCTGAGGTAGATTCGATTGTGTCTCTCCATGGCTCAGTGGTGAAATGAAAGCGTTGAAGGACTGTGGCAATTTTAACAAGTGTTGGCAGAATTCTTGGAAAGCTATTCTTTTCTAAATGTCCTCCAGCTGATTTGAAGATCCCCCGGTGCTGGGGACTCTTGCGTGCCATTTCCCGGGAGTCTGCACACATTGGACAGTGCCCGTGGACACATATTTGGCAGCCTTCAACACATCAGTCAGGCTTAATCAATTGCAAAGGCTCCTTTTGCCTGGGTCCTCCTGAAAATTTGTGCTACATCCAGAGACCTCTCTGCCTTCTTCTGAATATTGCATGATTCTCTCCTTCTGTCATGGGTCAGCAGACTCCCCAGCGGGTTGCAAATGGCTGTCTTGATTTTGTCCATGTGTTCGCGAATGTCTGGCTGAAAGCATAGCCTTAGGGAAATGAGTTTCTCCTCTGGGATCTCTGTCTTACCCACTTCCCCTTTTCAAAGGGTTAGTGAGGTCGATGTGTCTTGTCCTGCTTTCACGGGGGTCAAGCCAACTGCCCGGGAAACTGGAAGATGATGTGGGAACGCTCTCATCCACTGTCCTTCCTGGGTGGAAGGAAGACATTTGTGGTAAGCATCTTCAGGTCTCAGGGGATTTTTCCTGGGGAGTGATATGGCTGGGGTCAATGATGACATAATCTGTCTGGAAGAGAGATGATGACCTAAAAATCATGCTCAGAGAGGTTATGCTGAGGCCCTGTGGGAAAGTCCTTTGGCCCAGCCTTCCAGATCTTCTTTAGAGCGGACTCCCATTTTGATTTCTTTCACCTGCACCAAGTAATCCAAAAGACCTGGGTGGCCGATTTTGGTCAGGCTGATTCCTTGGCTCCTTTCCTCTTTTTGTGTCCTTTAGCACAACCTGCCTCCGAGGAGTTCACCGTTGCGAGGACAAAAGGTGAGGGATTTCCCGTGATTTGCCCTGGCCCCATCTGACACTTAGGCAAGTGAGGATACACCTCAAAAGGCAGTAGGGTTTGCTGACAAAGCTGAGGCATGTCCCCTGGTGTTTGCTTGACCTTGCCTGGTTGACTAAGTGGCGGTGATGTGCGTGGGTGGATACTTAGGAATCAGAGAATCCTGAAACCTGTGTGCTGGAGTCATCTTCGATAGCCTGCGTCCAAGTCCGATACGGCCTACTGAAAGGGGAGAATCGGCCAACTAGAAAAATGTGTTTTCCTGAGACATTTATGAGATGTGAATGGCTCAGAGCTCTACAGGAGACTGGTCAACTTGCTGTATTTGAATGCGTGTGTCAGTTGCGGTTGGACTCGTAGGATTTGCAGGGCGCATTTCCCATGAATCTTGAAACTGGATGAGCGACTCAGTAGTCCGATAGCTGGCTCCAGCTTTCAAGTGAAGGTAGCTGCACAGATAAGTGCATAGAAAATCTAAAGTCAGGGTCGATGCCAGGTGTGAAGGGCACACGAGGGTCAGGAGCACTTTCAGGTTCATGCCACAGGAAGTCATGTTTCCCTGGAGCTCTGGACAGTGAAAGCAGGCGTAAGTGCTGCCTTGCACATGTGCAAAGATCACTGCTCCTACAGAGTTGGTTGGAATCCTGTAGAGGTTCCATAAGACTCCTGCTCTCTTTGTGCCAAGGAATCCTCTGATGGTTGATAAACAGGAGGAGATGTGTTCCCTGTGTTCCCATTCTTTGGGAATGAGGTGGCCTGGACTGTGTCTCTCCATGGCACAAGGGTGAAATCAAACTCTGGAAATGCCTAGTTGAATTTGGGGCCAAATTCTTGGTGAAAGCCCTCTTCCGAGTGTCCCACAGCTCATTTGAAGATCCCCAGTTTTGGGAACCCTTGGATGTCATTTCCTGGAAGTGCTCATGCACGGAACAGTGCCTGTGGACACAGATTTGGCTTCCTCGTAGACATTAGCCGGGGCTGATCAAATGAATAGCCTGTTCTTGGCTGGGACTTCCTGAGTATTTTTCTCCATTCGGAGTCCTCTATGCCTTGTCTTGATCTGGCACGTGTCTGCCTTTCTGTCAAGGGTCAGCAGTCTCACTAATGGGCCAGAAGTGTGTGTCTCGATTTTGTCCATACTTGGGGCTATATGTGGAAAAAGCGTAGCTGTTAGGCAATGAATGTCTCTCGTCTGATGTCTGACTTACTTCTTTGCCCTTCTTAAAAGGATTGCAAGGTCGAAGCCTGTTTTCCTGCTTTCATGAGGGTCAAGCTACTCCCCGGGAAACCGGAAGAGGATGTGGGAACCTTCTCATCCTGCGTGATTGCGGGCTGGATGGACGATATCGGTGGTGAGGAACTTGAAGACTCAGGTGATTTTTCCCGGGGATTGAGATGTCTCGGGTCAATGAAGACACCTCAACTTGTCTCGAAGAGAGATGATGACATAAAAATCATGCTCAATAGGATCCCGCTGAGGCCCAGAGAGAAACTCCTTTTCACTAACATGAATGATCTGCTTTAGAGTGGACCCCCGTTGTGATCCCTTTTTCCTCCACCAAGTGATCAAAAACTCCTCCCTGACCGATTTTGGCCATGCTGATTCCTTGGCTCTTTTCCTCTTTTTCTGTCATTTAGAGAGACCTGCTTTCAAGAGATTCACCACCGAAAGAACTCAAGGTGAGTGAATGACGACGGTTTTCCCTTGTCTCTGGTGATACTTAGACAAGTGAAAAGGGAGCCCAAGAGGCAGTCGGGTTTTGTGGAAAAGCTGAGACGTGTCCCCTGCTTTGAGCTTGACCTGACCGATTGACCAAGTGGCGGTGATATGCACGGGTGGATAGTTAGGAAGCACAGGGACCTAGAAGAATTTCCACTTGAGTAATTTTTGCTAGTCCGGTTCCCAGTCGGGTATGTCTACGGAAGTTTGAGAATATTTTCAACTCTCAACTCTTTACGGGATGGGAGTGTGTAGCAGCTCTACTGGAGAAACCAGAGAGACTTGCCAGAGTTGAAAGCCTGTGTCAGTTGCGACTGGACTCTTAGGATCTCTAGGGCATCTTTCCCAGACATCTCGGTATTGGATGAAGAATTGAGTAGCCTGATACCTCGCTGTAGCATTCAAGAAAAGGCAGCAGCACCAATATCTGAGTCAAAAAGCTAATGGCAGGTTCAATCCCATTCGGTAAGTGGGTCGCGAGCGTCATGACTCATTTCAGGTTCATGCCACAGGAGGTCATGATCCGCTGAGAGTCTAATCAGGAAATGCAGGCATAACTGCTGCCTTCCACATGTGGAAAGATCATTTTCTTGACAGATCTTTGGAATCTTGTAGAGATTCCATAGAACTCCTTTTCCGTGTGCCCCACGGGATCCTCTGATGCTTGATATCCAGGAGGAGATGTGATCCCTCTCTGGGGATTATTGGGGCCTGAGGTAGATTCGATTGTGTCTCTCCATGGCTCAGTGGTGAAATGAAAGCGTTGAAGGACTGTGGCAATTTTAACAAGTGTTGGCAGAATTCTTGGAAAGCTATTCTTTTCTAAATGTCCTCCAGCTGATTTGAAGATCCCCCGGTGCTGGGGACTCTTGCGTGCCATTTCCCGGGAGTCTGCACACATTGGACAGTGCCCGTGGACACATATTTGGCAGCCTTCAACACATCAGTCAGGCTTAATCAATTGCAAAGGCTCCTTTTGCCTGGGTCCTCCTGAAAATTTGTGCTACATCCAGAGACCTCTCTGCCTTCTTCTGAATATTGCATGATTCTCTCCTTCTGTCATGGGTCAGCAGACTCCCCAGCGGGTTGCAAATGGCTGTCTTGATTTTGTCCATGTGTTCGCGAATGTCTGGCTGAAAGCATAGCCTTAGGGAAATGAGTTTCTCCTCTGGGATCTCTGTCTTACCCACTTCCCCTTTTCAAAGGGTTAGTGAGGTCGATGTGTCTTGTCCTGCTTTCACGGGGGTCAAGCCAACTGCCCGGGAAACTGGAAGATGATGTGGGAACGCTCTCATCCACTGTCCTTCCTGGGTGGAAGGAAGACATTTGTGGTAAGCATCTTCAGGTCTCAGGGGATTTTTCCTGGGGAGTGATATGGCTGGGGTCAATGATGACATAATCTGTCTGGAAGAGAGATGATGACCTAAAAATCATGCTCAGAGAGGTTATGCTGAGGCCCTGTGGGAAAGTCCTTTGGCCCAGCCTTCCAGATCTTCTTTAGAGCGGACTCCCATTTTGATTTCTTTCACCTGCACCAAGTAATCCAAAAGACCTGGGTGGCCGATTTTGGTCAGGCTGATTCCTTGGCTCCTTTCCTCTTTTTGTGTCCTTTAGCACAACCTGCCTCCGAGGAGTTCACCGTTGCGAGGACAAAAGGTGAGGGATTTCCCGTGATTTGCCCTGGCCCCATCTGACACTTAGGCAAGTGAGGATACACCTCAAAAGGCAGTAGGGTTTGCTGACAAAGCTGAGGCATGTCCCCTGGTGTTTGCTTGACCTTGCCTGGTTGACTAAGTGGCGGTGATGTGCGTGGGTGGATACTTAGGAATCAGAGAATCCTGAAACCTGTGTGCTGGAGTCATCTTCGATAGCCTGCGTCCAAGTCCGATACGGCCTACTGAAAGGGGAGAATCGGCCAACTAGAAAAATGTGTTTTCCTGAGACATTTATGAGATGTGAATGGCTCAGAGCTCTACAGGAGACTGGTCAACTTGCTGTATTTGAACGCGTGTGTCAGTTGCGGTTGGACTCGTAGGATTTGCAGGGCGCATTTCCCATGAATCTTGAAACTGGATGAGCGACTCAGTAGTCCGATAGCTGGCTCCAGCTTTCAAGTGAAGGTAGCTGCACAGATAAGTGCATAGAAAATCTAAAGTCAGGGTCGATGCCAGGTGTGAAGGGCACACGAGGGTCAGGAGCACTTTCAGGTTCATGCCACAGGAAGTCATGTTTCCCTGGAGCTCTGGACAGTGAAAGCAGGCGTAAGTGCTGCCTTGCACATGTGCAAAGATCACTGCTCCTACAGAGTTGGTTGGAATCCTGTAGAGGTTCCATAAGACTCCTGCTCTCTTTGTGCCAAGGAATCCTCTGATGGTTGATAAACAGGAGGAGATGTGTTCCCTGTGTTCCCATTCTTTGGGAATGAGGTGGCCTGGACTGTGTCTCTCCATGGCACAAGGGTGAAATCAAACTCTGGAAATGCCTAGTTGAATTTGGGGCCAAATTCTTGGTGAAAGCCCTCTTCCGAGTGTCCCACAGCTCATTTGAAGATCCCCAGTTTTGGGAACCCTTGGATGTCATTTCCTGGAAGTGCTCGTGCACGGAACAGTGCCTGTGGACACAGATTTGGCTTCCTCGTAGACATTAGCCGGGGCTGATCAAATGAATAGCCTGTTCTTGGCTGGGACTTCCTGAGTATTTTTCTCCATTCGGAGTCCTCTATGCCTTGTCTTGATCTGGCACGTGTCTGCCTTTCTGTCAAGGGTCAGCAGTCTCACTAATGGGCGAGAAGTGTGTGTCTCGATTTTGTCCATACTTGGGGCTATATGTGGAAAAAGCGTAGCTGTTAGGCAATGAATGTCTCTCGTCTGATGTCTGACTTACTTCTTTGCCCTTCTTAAAAGGATTGCAAGGTCGAAGCCTGTTTTCCTGCTTTCATGAGGGTCAAGCTACTCCCCGGGAAACCGGAAGAGGATGTGGGAACCTTCTCATCCTGCGTGATTGCGGGCTGGATGGACGATATCGGTGGTGAGGAACTTGAAGACTCAGGTGATTTTTCCCGGGGATTGAGATGTCTCGGGTCAATGAAGACACCTCAACTTGTCTCGAAGAGAGATGATGACATAAAAATCATGCTCAATAGGATCCCGCTGAGGCCCAGAGAGAAACTCCTTTTCACTAACATGAATGATCTGCTTTAGAGTGGACCCCCGTTGTGATCCCTTTTTCCTCCACCAAGTGATCAAAAACTCCTCCCTGACCGATTTTGGCCATGCTGATTCCTTGGCTCTTTTCCTCTTTTTCTGTCATTTAGAGAGACCTGCTTTCAAGAGATTCACCACCGAAAGAACTCAAGGTGAGTGAATGACGACGGTTTTCCCTTGTCTCTGGTGATACTTAGACAAGTGAAAAGGGAGCCCAAGAGGCAGTCGGGTTTTGTGGAAAAGCTGAGACGTGTCCCCTGCTTTGAGCTTGACCTGACCGATTGACCAAGTGGCGGTGATATGCACGGGTGGATAGTTAGGAAGCACAGGGACCTAGAAGAATTTCCACTTGAGTAATTTTTGCTAGTCCGGTTCCCAGTCGGGTATGTCTACGGAAGTTTGAGAATATTTTCAACTCTCAACTCTTTACGGGATGGGAGTGTGTAGCAGCTCTACTGGAGAAACCAGAGAGACTTGCCAGAGTTGAAAGCCTGTGTCAGTTGCGACTGGACTCTTAGGATCTCTAGGGCATCTTTCCCAGACATCTCGGTATTGGATGAAGAATTGAGTAGCCTGATACCTCGCTGTAGCATTCAAGAAAAGGCAGCAGCACCAATATCTGAGTCAAAAAGCTAATGGCAGGTTCAATCCCATTCGGTAAGTGGGTCGCGAGCGTCATGACTCATTTCAGGTTCATGCCACAGGAGGTCATGATCCGCTGAGAGTCTAATCAGGAAATGCAGGCATAACTGCTGCCTTCCACATGTGGAAAGATCATTTTCTTGACAGATCTTTGGAATCTTGTAGAGATTCCATAGAACTCCTTTTCCGTGTGCCCCACGGGATCCTCTGATGCTTGATATCCAGGAGGAGATGTGATCCCTCTCTGGGGATTATTGGGGCCTGAGGTAGATTCGATTGTGTCTCTCCATGGCTCAGTGGTGAAATGAAAGCGTTGAAGGACTGTGGCAATTTTAACAAGTGTTGGCAGAATTCTTGGAAAGCTATTCTTTTCTAAATGTCCTCCAGCTGATTTGAAGATCCCCCGGTGCTGGGGACTCTTGGGTGCCATTTCCCGGGAGTCTGCACACATTGGACAGTGCCCGTGGACACATATTTGGCAGCCTTCAACACATCAGTCAGGCTTAATCAATTGCAAAGGCTCCTTTTGCCTGGGTCCTCCTGAAAATTTGTGCTACATCCAGAGACCTCTATGCCTTCTTCTGAATATTGCATGATTCTCTCCTTCTGTCATGGGTCAGCAGACTCCCCAGCGGGTTGCAAATGGCTGTCTTGATTTTGTCCATGTGTTCGCGAATGTCTGGCTGAAAGCATAGCCTTAGGGAAATGAGTTTCTCCTCTGGGATCTCTGTCTTACCCACTTCCCCTTTTCAAAGGGTTAGTGAGGTCGATGTGTCTTGTCCTGCTTTCACGGGGGTCAAGCCAACTGCCCGGGAAACTGGAAGATGATGTGGGAACGCTCTCATCCACTGTCCTTCCTGGGTGGAAGGAAGACATTTGTGGTAAGCATCTTCAGGTCTCAGGGGATTTTTCCTGGGGAGTGATATGGCTGGGGTCAATGATGACATAATCTGTCTGGAAGAGAGATGATGACCTAAAAATCATGCTCAGAGAGGTTATGCTGAGGCCCTGTGGGAAAGTCCTTTGGCCCAGCCTTCCAGATCTTCTTTAGAGCGGACTCCCATTTTGATTTCTTTCACCTGCACCAAGTAATCCAAAAGACCTGGGTGGCCGATTTTGGTCAGGCTGATTCCTTGGCTCCTTTCCTCTTTTTGTGTCCTTTAGCACAACCTGCCTCCGAGGAGTTCACCGTTGCGAGGACAAAAGGTGAGGGATTTCCCGTGATTTGCCCTGGCCCCATCTGACACTTAGGCAAGTGAGGATACACCTCAAAAGGCAGTAGGGTTTGCTGACAAAGCTGAGGCATGTCCCCTGGTGTTTGCTTGACCTTGCCTGGTTGACTAAGTGGCGGTGATGTGCGTGGGTGGATACTTAGGAATCAGAGAATCCTGAAACCTGTGTGCTGGAGTCATCTTCGATAGCCTGCGTCCAAGTCCGATACGGCCTACTGAAAGGGGAGAATCGGCCAACTAGAAAAATGTGTTTTCCTGAGACATTTATGAGATGTGAATGGCTCAGAGCTCTACAGGAGACTGGTCAACTTGCTGTATTTGAACGCGTGTGTCAGTTGCGGTTGGACTCGTAGGATTTGCAGGGCGCATTTCCCATGAATCTTGAAACTGGATGAGCGACTCAGTAGTCCGATAGCTGGCTCCAGCTTTCAAGTGAAGGTAGCTGCACAGATAAGTGCATAGAAAATCTAAAGTCAGGGTCGATGCCAGGTGTGAAGGGCACACGAGGGTCAGGAGCACTTTCAGGTTCATGCCACAGGAAGTCATGTTTCCCTGGAGCTCTGGACAGTGAAAGCAGGCGTAAGTGCTGCCTTGCACATGTGCAAAGATCACTGCTCCTACAGAGTTGGTTGGAATCCTGTAGAGGTTCCATAAGACTCCTGCTCTCTTTGTGCCAAGGAATCCTCTGATGGTTGATAAACAGGAGGAGATGTGTTCCCTGTGTTCCCATTCTTTGGGAATGAGGTGGCCTGGACTGTGTCTCTCCATGGCACAAGGGTGAAATCAAACTCTGGAAATGCCTAGTTGAATTTGGGGCCAAATTCTTGGTGAAAGCCCTCTTCCGAGTGTCCCACAGCTCATTTGAAGATCCCCAGTTTTGGGAACCCTTGGATGTCATTTCCTGGAAGTGCTCATGCACGGAACAGTGCCTGTGGACACAGATTTGGCTTCCTCGTAGACATTAGCCGGGGCTGATCAAATGAATAGCCTGTTCTTGGCTGGGACTTCCTGAGTATTTTTCTCCATTCGGAGTCCTCTATGCCTTGTCTTGATCTGGCACGTGTCTGCCTTTCTGTCAAGGGTCAGCAGTCTCACTAATGGGCGAGAAGTGTGTGTCTCGATTTTGTCCATACTTGGGGCTATATGTGGAAAAAGCGTAGCTGTTAGGCAATGAATGTCTCTCGTCTGATGTCTGACTTACTTCTTTGCCCTTCTTAAAAGGATTGCAAGGTCGAAGCCTGTTTTCCTGCTTTCATGAGGGTCAAGCTACTCCCCGGGAAACCGGAAGAGGATGTGGGAACCTTCTCATCCTGCGTGATTGCGGGCTGGATGGACGATATCGGTGGTGAGGAACTTGAAGACTCAGGTGATTTTTCCCGGGGATTGAGATGTCTCGGGTCAATGAAGACACCTCAACTTGTCTCGAAGAGAGATGATGACATAAAAATCATGCTCAATAGGATCCCGCTGAGGCCCAGAGAGAAACTCCTTTTCACTAACATGAATGATCTGCTTTAGAGTGGACCCCCGTTGTGATCCCTTTTTCCTCCACCAAGTGATCAAAAACTCCTCCCTGACCGATTTTGGCCATGCTGATTCCTTGGCTCTTTTCCTCTTTTTCTGTCATTTAGAGAGACCTGCTTTCAAGAGATTCACCACCGAAAGAACTCAAGGTGAGTGAATGACGACGGTTTTCCCTTGTCTCTGGTGATACTTAGACAAGTGAAAAGGGAGCCCAAGAGGCAGTCGGGTTTTGTGGAAAAGCTGAGACGTGTCCCCTGCTTTGAGCTTGACCTGACCGATTGACCAAGTGGCGGTGATATGCACGGGTGGATAGTTAGGAAGCACAGGGACCTAGAAGAATTTCCACTTGAGTAATTTTTGCTAGTCCGGTTCCCAGTCGGGTATGTCTACGGAAGTTTGAGAATATTTTCAACTCTCAACTCTTTACGGGATGGGAGTGTGTAGCAGCTCTACTGGAGAAACCAGAGAGACTTGCCAGAGTTGAAAGCCTGTGTCAGTTGCGACTGGACTCTTAGGATCTCTAGGGCATCTTTCCCAGACATCTCGGTATTGGATGAAGAATTGAGTAGCCTGATACCTCGCTGTAGCATTCAAGAAAAGGCAGCAGCACCAATATCTGAGTCAAAAAGCTAATGGCAGGTTCAATCCCATTCGGTAAGTGGGTCGCGAGCGTCATGACTCATTTCAGGTTCATGCCACAGGAGGTCATGATCCGCTGAGAGTCTAATCAGGAAATGCAGGCATAACTGCTGCCTTCCACATGTGGAAAGATCATTTTCTTGACAGATCTTTGGAATCTTGTAGAGATTCCATAGAACTCCTTTTCCGTGTGCCCCACGGGATCCTCTGATGCTTGATATCCAGGAGGAGATGTGATCCCTCTCTGGGGATTATTGGGGCCTGAGGTAGATTCGATTGTGTCTCTCCATGGCTCAGTGGTGAAATGAAAGCGTTGAAGGACTGTGGCAATTTTAACAAGTGTTGGCAGAATTCTTGGAAAGCTATTCTTTTCTAAATGTCCTCCAGCTGATTTGAAGATCCCCCGGTGCTGGGGACTCTTGCGTGCCATTTCCCGGGAGTCTGCACACATTGGACAGTGCCCGTGGACACATATTTGGCAGCCTTCAACACATCAGTCAGGCTTAATCAATTGCAAAGGCTCCTTTTGCCTGGGTCCTCCTGAAAATTTGCGCTACATCCAGAGACCTCTATGCCTTCTTCTGAATATTGCATGATTCTCTCCTTCTGTCATGGGTCAGCAGACTCCCCAGCGGGTTGCAAATGGCTGTCTTGATTTTGTCCATGTGTTCGCGAATGTCTGGCTGAAAGCATAGCCTTAGGGAAATGAGTTTCTCTTCTGGGATCTCTGTCTTACCCACTTCCCCTTTTCAAAGGGTTAGTGAGGTCGATGTGTCTTGTCCTGCTTTCACGGGGGTCAAGCCAACTGCCCGGGAAACTGGAAGATGATGTGGGAACGCTCTCATCCACTGTCCTTCCTGGGTGGAAGGAAGACATTTGTGGTAAGCATCTTCAGGTCTCAGGGGATTTTTCCTGGGGAGTGATATGGCTGGGGTCAATGATGACATAATCTGTCTGGAAGAGAGATGATGACCTAAAAATCATGCTCAGAGAGGTTATGCTGAGGCCCTGTGGGAAAGTCCTTTGGCCCAGCCTTCCAGATCTTCTTTAGAGCGGACTCCCATTTTGATTTCTTTCACCTGCACCAAGTAATCCAAAAGACCTGGGTGGCCGATTTTGGTCAGGCTGATTCCTTGGCTCCTTTCCTCTTTTTGTGTCCTTTAGCACAACCTGCCTCCGAGGAGTTCACCGTTGCGAGGACAAAAGGTGAGGGATTTCCCGTGATTTGCCCTGGCCCCATCTGACACTTAGGCAAGTGAGGATACACCTCAAAAGGCAGTAGGGTTTGCTGACAAAGCTGAGGCATGTCCCCTGGTGTTTGCTTGACCTTGCCTGGTTGACTAAGTGGCGGTGATGTGCGTGGGTGGATACTTAGGAATCAGAGAATCCTGAAACCTGTGTGCTGGAGTCATCTTCGATAGCCTGCGTCCAAGTCCGATACGGCCTACTGAAAGGGGAGAATCGGCCAACTAGAAAAATGTGTTTTCCTGAGACATTTATGAGATGTGAATGGCTCAGAGCTCTACAGGAGACTGGTCAACTTGCTGTATTTGAACGCGTGTGTCAGTTGCGGTTGGACTCGTAGGATTTGCAGGGCGCATTTCCCATGAATCTTGAAACTGGATGAGCGACTCAGTAGTCCGATAGCTGGCTCCAGCTTTCAAGTGAAGGTAGCTGCACAGATAAGTGCATAGAAAATCTAAAGTCAGGGTCGATGCCAGGTGTGAAGGGCACACGAGGGTCAGGAGCACTTTCAGGTTCATGCCACAGGAAGTCATGTTTCCCTGGAGCTCTGGACAGTGAAAGCAGGCGTAAGTGCTGCCTTGCACATGTGCAAAGATCACTGCTCCTACAGAGTTGGTTGGAATCCTGTAGAGGTTCCATAAGACTCCTGCTCTCTTTGTGCCAAGGAATCCTCTGATGGTTGATAAACAGGAGGAGATGTGTTCCCTGTGTTCCCATTCTTTGGGAATGAGGTGGCCTGGACTGTGTCTCTCCATGGCACAAGGGTGAAATCAAACTCTGGAAATGCCTAGTTGAATTTGGGGCCAAATTCTTGGTGAAAGCCCTCTTCCGAGTGTCCCACAGCTCATTTGAAGATCCCCAGTTTTGGGAACCCTTGGATGTCATTTCCTGGAAGTGCTCGTGCACGGAACAGTGCCTGTGGACACAGATTTGGCTTCCTCGTAGACATTAGCCGGGGCTGATCAAATGAATAGCCTGTTCTTGGCTGGGACTTCCTGAGTATTTTTCTCCATTCGGAGTCCTCTATGCCTTGTCTTGATCTGGCACGTGTCTGCCTTTCTGTCAAGGGTCAGCAGTCTCACTAATGGGCGAGAAGTGTGTGTCTCGATTTTGTCCATACTTGGGGCTATATGTGGAAAAAGCGTAGCTGTTAGGCAATGAATGTCTCTCGTCTGATGTCTGACTTACTTCTTTGCCCTTCTTAAAAGGATTGCAAGGTCGAAGCCTGTTTTCCTGCTTTCATGAGGGTCAAGCTACTCCCCGGGAAACCGGAAGAGGATGTGGGAACCTTCTCATCCTGCGTGATTGCGGGCTGGATGGACGATATCAGTGGTGAGGAACTTGAAGACTCAGGTGATTTTTCCCGGGGATTGAGATGTCTCGGGTCAATGAAGACACCTCAACTTGTCTCGAAGAGAGATGATGACATAAAAATCATGCTCAATAGGATCCCGCTGAGGCCCAGAGAGAAACTCCTTTTCACTAACATGAATGATCTGCTTTAGAGTGGACCCCCGTTGTGATCCCTTTTTCCTCCACCAAGTGATCAAAAACTCCTCCCTGACCGATTTTGGCCATGCTGATTCCTTGGCTCTTTTCCTCTTTTTCTGTCATTTAGAGAGACCTGCTTTCAAGAGATTCACCACCGAAAGAACTCAAGGTGAGTGAATGACGACGGTTTTCCCTTGTCTCTGGTGATACTTAGACAAGTGAAAAGGGAGCCCAAGAGGCAGTCGGGTTTTGTGGAAAAGCTGAGACGTGTCCCCTGCTTTGAGCTTGACCTGACCGATTGACCAAGTGGCGGTGATATGCACGGGTGGATAGTTAGGAAGCACAGGGACCTAGAAGAATTTCCACTTGAGTAATTTTTGCTAGTCCGGTTCCCAGTCGGGTATGTCTACGGAAGTTTGAGAATATTTTCAACTCTCAACTCTTTACGGGATGGGAGTGTGTAGCAGCTCTACTGGAGAAACCAGAGAGACTTGCCAGAGTTGAAAGCCTGTGTCAGTTGCGACTGGACTCTTAGGATCTCTAGGGCATCTTTCCCAGACATCTCGGTATTGGATGAAGAATTGAGTAGCCTGATACCTCGCTGTAGCATTCAAGAAAAGGCAGCAGCACCAATATCTGAGTCAAAAAGCTAATGGCAGGTTCAATCCCATTCGGTAAGTGGGTCGCGAGCGTCATGACTCATTTCAGGTTCATGCCACAGGAGGTCATGATCCGCTGAGAGTCTAATCAGGAAATGCAGGCATAACTGCTGCCTTCCACATGTGGAAAGATCATTTTCTTGACAGATCTTTGGAATCTTGTAGAGATTCCATAGAACTCCTTTTCCGTGTGCCCCACGGGATCCTCTGATGCTTGATATCCAGGAGGAGATGTGATCCCTCTCTGGGGATTATTGGGGCCTGAGGTAGATTCGATTGTGTCTCTCCATGGCTCAGTGGTGAAATGAAAGCGTTGAAGGACTGTGGCAATTTTAACAAGTGTTGGCAGAATTCTTGGAAAGCTATTCTTTTCTAAATGTCCTCCAGCTGATTTGAAGATCCCCCGGTGCTGGGGACTCTTGCGTGCCATTTCCCGGGAGTCTGCACACATTGGACAGTGCCCGTGGACACATATTTGGCAGCCTTCAACACATCAGTCAGGCTTAATCAATTGCAAAGGCTCCTTTTGCCTGGGTCCTCCTGAAAATTTGCGCTACATCCAGAGACCTCTATGCCTTCTTCTGAATATTGCATGATTCTCTCCTTCTGTCATGGGTCAGCAGACTCCCCAGCGGGTTGCAAATGGCTGTCTTGATTTTGTCCATGTGTTCGCGAATGTCTGGCTGAAAGCATAGCCTTAGGGAAATGAGTTTCTCCTCTGGGATCTCTGTCTTACCCACTTCCCCTTTTCAAAGGGTTAGTGAGGTCGATGTGTCTTGTCCTGCTTTCACGGGGGTCAAGCCAACTGCCCGGGAAACTGGAAGATGATGTGGGAACGCTCTCATCCACTGTCCTTCCTGGGTGGAAGGAAGACATTTGTGGTAAGCATCTTCAGGTCTCAGGGGATTTTTCCTGGGGAGTGATATGGCTGGGGTCAATGATGACATAATCTGTCTGGAAGAGAGATGATGACCTAAAAATCATGCTCAGAGAGGTTATGCTGAGGCCCTGTGGGAAAGTCCTTTGGCCCAGCCTTCCAGATCTTCTTTAGAGCGGACTCCCATTTTGATTTCTTTCACCTGCACCAAGTAATCCAAAAGACCTGGGTGGCCGATTTTGGTCAGGCTGATTCCTTGGCTCCTTTCCTCTTTTTGTGTCCTTTAGCACAACCTGCCTCCGAGGAGTTCACCGTTGCGAGGACAAAAGGTGAGGGATTTCCCGTGATTTGCCCTGGCCCCATCTGACACTTAGGCAAGTGAGGATACACCTCAAAAGGCAGTAGGGTTTGCTGACAAAGCTGAGGCATGTCCCCTGGTGTTTGCTTGACCTTGCCTGGTTGACTAAGTGGCGGTGATGTGCGTGGGTGGATACTTAGGAATCAGAGAATCCTGAAACCTGTGTGCTGGAGTCATCTTCGATAGCCTGCGTCCAAGTCCGATACGGCCTACTGAAAGGGGAGAATCGGCCAACTAGAAAAATGTGTTTTCCTGAGACATTTATGAGATGTGAATGGCTCAGAGCTCTACAGGAGACTGGTCAACTTGCTGTATTTGAACGCGTGTGTCAGTTGCGGTTGGACTCGTAGGATTTGCAGGGCGCATTTCCCATGAATCTTGAAACTGGATGAGCGACTCAGTAGTCCGATAGCTGGCTCCAGCTTTCAAGTGAAGGTAGCTGCACAGATAAGTGCATAGAAAATCTAAAGTCAGGGTCGATGCCAGGTGTGAAGGGCACACGAGGGTCAGGAGCACTTTCAGGTTGATGCCACAGGAGGTCATGTTTCCCTGGAGCTCTAGACAGTGAAAGCAGGCGTAAGTGCTGCCTTGCACATGTGCAAAGATCACTGCTCCTACAGAGTTGGTTGGAATCCTGTAGAGGTTCCATAAGACTCCTGCTCTCTTTGTGCCAAGGAATCCTCTGATGGTTGATAAACAGGAGGAGATGTGTTCCCTGTGTTCCCATTCTTTGGGAATGAGGTGGCCTGGACTGTGTCTCTCCATGGCACAAGGGTGAAATCAAACTCTGGAAATGCCTAGTTGAATTTGGGGCCAAATTCTTGGTGAAAGCCCTCTTCCGAGTGTCCCACAGCTCATTTGAAGATCCCCAGTTTTGGGAACCCTTGGATGTCATTTCCTGGAAGTGCTCGTGCACGGAACAGTGCCTGTGGACACAGATTTGGCTTCCTCGTAGACATTAGCCGGGGCTGATCAAATGAATAGCCTGTTCTTGGCTGGGACTTCCTGAGTATTTTTCTCCATTCGGAGTCCTCTATGCCTTGTCTTGATCTGGCACGTGTCTGCCTTTCTGTCAAGGGTCAGCAGTCTCACTAATGGGCGAGAAGTGTGTGTCTCGATTTTGTCCATACTTGGGGCTATATGTGGAAAAAGCGTAGCTGTTAGGCAATGAATGTCTCTCGTCTGATGTCTGACTTACTTCTTTGCCCTTCTTAAAAGGATTGCAAGGTCGAAGCCTGTTTTCCTGCTTTCATGAGGGTCAAGCTACTCCCCGGGAAACCGGAAGAGGATGTGGGAACCTTCTCATCCTGCGTGATTGCGGGCTGGATGGACGATATCGGTGGTGAGGAACTTGAAGACTCAGGTGATTTTTCCCGGGGATTGAGATGTCTCGGGTCAATGAAGACACCTCAACTTGTCTCGAAGAGAGATGATGACATAAAAATCATGCTCAATAGGATCCCGCTGAGGCCCAGAGAGAAACTCCTTTTCACTAACATGAATGATCTGCTTTAGAGTGGACCCCCGTTGTGATCCCTTTTTCCTCCACCAAGTGATCAAAAACTCCTCCCTGACCGATTTTGGCCATGCTGATTCCTTGGCTCTTTTCCTCTTTTTCTGTCATTTAGAGAGACCTGCTTTCAAGAGATTCACCACCGAAAGAACTCAAGGTGAGTGAATGACGACGGTTTTCCCTTGTCTCTGGTGATACTTAGACAAGTGAAAAGGGAGCCCAAGAGGCAGTCGGGTTTTGTGGAAAAGCTGAGACGTGTCCCCTGCTTTGAGCTTGACCTGACCGATTGACCAAGTGGCGGTGATATGCACGGGTGGATAGTTAGGAAGCACAGGGACCTAGAAGAATTTCCACTTGAGTAATTTTTGCTAGTCCGGTTCCCAGTCGGGTATGTCTACGGAAGTTTGAGAATATTTTCAACTCTCAACTCTTTACGGGCTGGGAGTGTGTAGCAGCTCTACTGGAGAAACCAGAGAGACTTGCCAGAGTTGAAAGCCTGTGTCAGTTGCGACTGGACTCTTAGGATCTCTAGGGCATCTTTCCCAGACATCTCGGTATTGGATGAAGAATTGAGTAGCCTGATACCTCGCTGTAGCATTCAAGAAAAGGCAGCAGCACCAATATCTGAGTCAAAAAGCTAATGGCAGGTTCAATCCCATTCGGTAAGTGGGTCGCGAGCGTCATGACTCATTTCAGGTTCATGCCACAGGAGGTCATGATCCGCTGAGAGTCTAATCAGGAAATGCAGGCATAACTGCTGCCTTCCACATGTGGAAAGACCATTTTCTTGACAGATCTTTGGAATCTTGTAGAGATTCCATAGAACTCCTTTTCCGTGTGCCCCACGGGATCCTCTGATGCTTGATATCCGGGAGGAGATGTGATCCCTCTCTGGGGATTATTGGGGCCTGAGGTAGATTCGATTGTGTCTCTCCATGGCTCAGTGGTGAAATGAAAGCGTTGAAGGACTGTGGCAATTTTAACAAGTGTTGGCAGAATTCTTGGAAAGCTATTCTTTTCTAAATGTCCTCCAGCTGATTTGAAGATCCCCCGGTGCTGGGGACTCTTGCGTGCCATTTCCCGGGAGTCTGCACACATTGGACAGTGCCCGTGGACACATATTTGGCAGCCTTCAACACATCAGTCAGGCTTAATCAATTGCAAAGGCTCCTTTTGCCTGGGTCCTCCTGAAAATTTGTGCTACATCCAGAGACCTCTATGCCTTCTTCTGAATATTGCATGATTCTCTCCTTCTGCCATGGGTCAGCAGACTCCCCAGCGGGTTGCAAATGGCTGTCTTGATTTTGTCCATGTGTTCGCGAATGTCTGGCTGAAAGCATAGCCTTAGGGAAATGAGTTTCTCCTCTGGGATCTCTGTCTTACCCACTTCCCCTTTTCAAAGGGTTAGTGAGGTCGATGTGTCTTGTCCTGCTTTCACGGGGGTCAAGCCAACTGCCCGGGAAACTGGAAGATGATGTGTGAACGCTCTCATCCACTGTCCTTCCTGGGTGGAAGGAAGACATTTGTGGTAAGCATCTTCAGGTCTCAGGGGATTTTTCCTGGGGAGTGATATGGCTGGGGTCAATGATGACATAATCTGTCTGGAAGAGAGATGATGACCTAAAAATCATGCTCAGAGAGGTTATGCTGAGGCCCTGTGGGAAAGTCCTTTGGCCCAGCCTTCCAGATCTTCTTTAGAGCGGACTCCCATTTTGATTTCTTTCACCTGCACCAAGTAATCCAAAAGACCTGGGTGGCCGATTTTGGTCAGGCTGATTCCTTGGCTCCTTTCCTCTTTTTGTGTCCTTTAGCACAACCTGCCTCCGAGGAGTTCACCGTTGCGAGGACAAAAGGTGAGGGATTTCCCGTGATTTGCCCTGGCCCCATCTGACACTTAGGCAAGTGAGGATACACCTCAAAAGGCAGTAGGGTTTGCTGACAAAGCTGAGGCATGTCCCCTGGTGTTTGCTTGACCTTGCCTGGTTGACTAAGTGGCGGTGATGTGCGTGGGTGGATACTTAGGAATCAGAGAATCCTGAAACCTGTGTGCTGGAGTCATCTTCGATAGCCTGCGTCCAAGTCCGATACGGCCTACTGAAAGGGGAGAATCGGCCAACTAGAAAAATGTGTTTTCCTGAGACATTTATGAGATGTGAATGGCTCAGAGCTCTACAGGAGACTGGTCAACTTGCTGTATTTGAACGCGTGTGTCAGTTGCGGTTGGACTCGTAGGATTTGCAGGGCGCATTTCCCATGAATCTTGAAACTGGATGAGCGACTCAGTAGTCCGATAGCTGGCTCCAGCTTTCAAGTGAAGGTAGCTGCACAGATAAGTGCATAGAAAATCTAAAGTCAGGGTCGATGCCAGGTGTGAAGGGCACACGAGGGTCAGGAGCACTTTCAGGTTCATGCCACAGGAAGTCATGTTTCCCTGGAGCTCTGGACAGTGAAAGCAGGCGTAAGTGCTGCCTTGCACATGTGCAAAGATCACTGCTCCTACAGAGTTGGTTGGAATCCTGTAGAGGTTCCATAAGACTCCTGCTCTCTTTGTGCCAAGGAATCCTCTGATGGTTGATAAACAGGAGGAGATGTGTTCCCTGTGTTCCCATTCTTTGGGAATGAGGTGGCCTGGACTGTGTCTCTCCATGGCACAAGGGTGAAATCAAACTCTGGAAATGCCTAGTTGAATTTGGGGCCAAATTCTTGGTGAAAGCCCTCTTCCGAGTGTCCCACAGCTCATTTGAAGATCCCCAGTTTTGGGAACCCTTGGATGTCATTTCCTGGAAGTGCTCGTGCACGGAACAGTGCCTGTGGACACAGATTTGGCTTCCTCGTAGACATTAGCCGGGGCTGATCAAATGAATAGCCTGTTCTTGGCTGGGACTTCCTGAGTATTTTTCTCCATTCGGAGTCCTCTATGCCTTGTCTTGATCTGGCACGCGTCTGCCTTTCTGTCAAGGGTCAGCAGTCTCACTAATGGGCGAGAAGTGTGTGTCTCGATTTTGTCCATACTTGGGGCTATATGTGGAAAAAGCGTAGCTGTTAGGCAATGAATGTCTCTCGTCTGATGTCTGACTTACTTCTTTGCCCTTCTTAAAAGGATTGCAAGGTCGAAGCCTGTTTTCCTGCTTTCATGAGGGTCAAGCTACTCCCCGGGAAACCGGAAGAGGATGTGGGAACCTTCTCATCCTGCGTGATTGCGGGCTGGATGGACGATATCGGTGGTGAGGAACTTGAAGACTCAGGTGATTTTTCCCGGGGATTGAGATGTCTCGGGTCAATGAAGACACCTCAACTTGTCTCGAAGAGAGATGATGACATAAAAATCATGCTCAATAGGATCCCGCTGAGGCCCAGAGAGAAACTCCTTTTCACTAACATGAATGATCTGCTTTAGAGTGGACCCCCGTTGTGATCCCTTTTTCCTCCACCAAGTGATCAAAAACTCCTCCCTGACCGATTTTGGCCATGCTGATTCCTTGGCTCTTTTCCTCTTTTTCTGTCATTTAGAGAGACCTGCTTTCAAGAGATTCACCACCGAAAGAACTCAAGGTGAGTGAATGACGACGGTTTTCCCTTGTCTCTGGTGATACTTAGACAAGTGAAAAGGGAGCCCAAGAGGCAGTCGGGTTTTGTGGAAAAGCTGAGACGTGTCCCCTGCTTTGAGCTTGACCTGACCGATTGACCAAGTGGCGGTGATATGCACGGGTGGATAGTTAGGAAGCACAGGAACCTAGAAGAATTTCCACTTGAGTAATTTTTGATAGTCCGGTTCCCAGTCGGGTATGTCTACGGAAGTTTGAGAATATTTTCAACTCTCAACTCTTCACGGGATGGGAGTGTGTAGCAGCTCTACTGGAGAAACCAGAGAGACTTGCCAGAGTTGAAAGCCTGTGTCAGTTGCGACTGGACTCTTAGGATCTCTAGGGCATCTTTCCCAGACATCTCGGTATTGGATGAAGAATTGAGTAGCCTGATACCTCGCTGTAGCATTCAAGAAAAGGCAGCAGCACCAATATCTGAGTCAAAAAGCTAATGGCAGGTTCAATCCCATTCGGTAAGTGGGTCGCGAGCGTCATGACTCATTTCAGGTTCATGCCACAGGAGGTCATGATCCGCTGAGAGTCTAATCAGGAAATGCAGGCATAACTGCTGCCTTCCACATGTGGAAAGATCATTTTCTTGACAGATCTTTGGAATCTTGTAGAGATTCCATAGAACTCCTTTTCCGTGTGCCCCACGGGATCCTCTGATGCTTGATATACGGGAGGAGATGTGATCCCTCTCTGGGGATTATTGGGGCCTGAGGTAGATTCGATTGTGTCTCTCCATGGCTCAGTGGTGAAATGAAAGCGTTGAAGGACTGTGGCAATTTTAACAAGTGTTGGCAGAATTCTTGGAAAGCTATTCTTTTCTAAATGTCCTCCAGCTGATTTGAAGATCCCCCGGTGCTGGGGACTCTTGCGTGCCATTTCCCGGGAGTCCGCACACATTGGACAGTGCCCGTGGACACATATTTGGCAGCCTTCAACACATCAGTCAGGCTTAATCAATTGCAAAGGCTCCTTTTGCCTGGGTCCTCCTGAAAATTTGTGCTACATCCAGAGACCTCTATGCCTTCTTCTGAATATTGCATGATTCTCTCCTTCTGTCATGGGTCAGCAGACTCCCCAGCGGGTTGCAAATGGCTGTCTTGATTTTGTCCATGTGTTTGCGAATGTCTGGCTGAAAGCATAGCCTTAGGGAAATGAGTTTCTCTTCTGGGATCTCTGTCTTACCCACTTCCCCTTTTCAAAGGGTTAGTGAGGTCGATGTTTCTTGTCCTGCTTTCACGGGGGTCAAGCCAACTGCCCGGGAAACTGGAAGATGATGTGTGAACGCTCTCATCCACTGTCCTTCCTGGGTGGAAGGAAGACATTTGTGGTAAGCATCTTCAGGTCTCAGGGGATTTTTCCTGGGGAGTGATATGGCTGGGGTCAATGATGACATAATCTGTCTGGAAGAGAGATGATGACCTAAAAATCATGCTCAGAGAGGTTATGCTGAGGCCCTGTGGGAAAGTCCTTTGGCCCAGCCTTCCAGATCTTCTTTAGAGCGGACTCCCATTTTGATTTCTTTCACCTGCACCAAGTAATCCAAAAGACCTGGGTGGCCGATTTTGGTCAGGCTGATTCCTTGGCTCCTTTCCTCTTTTTGTGTCCTTTAGCACAACCTGCCTCCGAGGAGTTCACCGTTGCGAGGACAAAAGGTGAGGGATTTCCCGTGATTTGCCCTGGCCCCATCTGACACTTAGGCAAGTGAGGATACACCTCAAAAGGCAGTAGGGTTTGCTGACAAAGCTGAGGCATGTCCCCTGGTGTTTGCTTGACCTTGCCTGGTTGACTAAGTGGCGGTGATGTGCGTGGGTGGATACTTAGGAATCAGAGAATCCTGAAACCTGTGTGCTGGAGTCATCTTCGATAGCCTGCGTCCAAGTCCGATACGGCCTACTGAAAGGGGAGAATCGGCCAACTAGAAAAATGTGTTTTCCTGAGACATTTATGAGATGTGAATGGCTCAGAGCTCTACAGGAGACTGGTCAACTTGCTGTATTTGAACGCGTGTGTCAGTTGCGGTTGGACTCGTAGGATTTGCAGGGCGCATTTCCCATGAATCTTGAAACTGGATGAGCGACTCAGTAGTCCGATAGCTGGCTCCAGCTTTCAAGTGAAGGTAGCTGCACAGATAAGTGCATAGAAAATCTAAAGTCAGGGTCGATGCCAGGTGTGAAGGGCACACGAGGGTCAGGAGCACTTTCAGGTTCATGCCACAGGAAGTCATGTTTCCCTGGAGCTCTGGACAGTGAAAGCAGGCGTAAGTGCTGCCTTGCACATGTGCAAAGATCACTGCTCCTACAGAGTTGGTTGGAATCCTGTAGAGGTTCCATAAGACTCCTGCTCTCTTTGTGCCAAGGAATCCTCTGATGGTTGATAAACAGGAGGAGATGTGTTCCCTGTGTTCCCATTCTTTGGGAATGAGGTGGCCTGGACTGTGTCTCTCCATGGCACAAGGGTGAAATCAAACTCTGGAAATGCCTAGTTGAATTTGGGGCCAAATTCTTGGTGAAAGCCCTCTTCCGAGTGTCCCACAGCTCATTTGAAGATCCCCAGTTTTGGGAACCCTTGGATGTCATTTCCTGGAAGTGCTCATGCACGGAACAGTGCCTGTGGACACAGATTTGGCTTCCTCGTAGACATTAGCCGGGGCTGATCAAATGAATAGCCTGTTCTTGGCTGGGACTTCCTGAGTATTTTTCTCCATTCGGAGTCCTCTATGCCTTGTCTTGATCTGGCACGCGTCTGCCTTTCTGTCAAGGGTCAGCAGTCTCACTAATGGGCGAGAAGTGTGTGTCTCGATTTTGTCCATACTTGGGGCTATATGTGGAAAAAGCGTAGCTGTTAGGCAATGAATGTCTCTCGTCTGATGTCTGACTTACTTCTTTGCCCTTCTTAAAAGGATTGCAAGGTCGAAGCCTGTTTTCCTGCTTTCATGAGGGTCAAGCTACTCCCCGGGAAACCGGAAGAGGATGTGGGAACCTTCTCATCCTGCGTGATTGCGGGCTGGATGGACGATATCGGTGGTGAGGAACTTGAAGACTCAGGTGATTTTTCCCGGGGATTGAGATGTCTCGGGTCAATGAAGACACCTCAACTTGTCTCGAAGAGAGATGATGACATAAAAATCATGCTCAATAGGATCCCGCTGAGGCCCAGAGAGAAACTCCTTTTCACTAACATGAATGATCTGCTTTAGAGTGGACCCCCGTTGTGATCCCTTTTTCCTCCACCAAGTGATCAAAAACTCCTCCCTGACCGATTTTGGCCATGCTGATTCCTTGGCTCTTTTCCTCTTTTTCTGTCATTTAGAGAGACCTGCTTTCAAGAGATTCACCACCGAAAGAACTCAAGGTGAGTGAATGACGACGGTTTTCCCTTGTCTCTGGTGATACTTAGACAAGTGAAAAGGGAGCCCAAGAGGCAGTCGGGTTTTGTGGAAAAGCTGAGACGTGTCCCCTGCTTTGAGCTTGACCTGACCGATTGACCAAGTGGCGGTGATATGCACGGGTGGATAGTTAGGAAGCACAGGGACCTAGAAGAATTTCCACTTGAGTAATTTTTGCTAGTCCGGTTCCCAGTCGGGTATGTCTACGGAAGTTTGAGAATATTTTCAACTCTCAACTCTTCACGGGCTGGGAGTGTGTAGCAGCTCTACTGGAGAAACCAGAGAGACTTGCCAGAGTTGAAAGCCTGTGTCAGTTGCGACTGGACTCTTAGGATCTCTAGGGCATCTTTCCCAGACATCTCGGTATTGGATGAAGAATTGAGTAGCCTGATACCTCGCTGTAGCATTCAAGAAAAGGCAGCAGCACCAATATCTGAGTCAAAAAGCTAATGGCAGGTTCAATCCCATTCGGTAAGTGGGTCGCGAGCGTCATGACTCATTTCAGGTTCATGCCACAGGAGGTCATGATCCGCTGAGAGTCTAATCAGGAAATGCAGGCATAACTGCTGCCTTCCACATGTGGAAAGATCATTTTCTTGACAGATCTTTGGAATCTTGTAGAGATTCCATAGAACTCCTTTTCCGTGTGCCCACGGGATCCTCTGATGCTTGATATACGGGAGGAGATGTGATCCCTCTCTGGGGATTATTGGGGCCTGAGGTAGATTCGATTGTGTCTCTCCATGGCTCAGTGGTGAAATGAAAGCGTTGAAGGACTGTGGCAATTTTAACAAGTGTTGGCAGAATTCTTGGAAAGCTATTCTTTTCTAAATGTCCTCCAGCTGATTTGAAGATCCCCCGGTGCTGGGGACTCTTGCGTGCCATTTCCCGGGAGTCCGCACACATTGGACAGTGCCCGTGGACACATATTTGGCAGCCTTCAACACATCAGTCAGGCTTAATCAATTGCAAAGGCTCCTTTTGCCTGGGTCCTCCTGAAAATTTGTGCTACATCCAGAGACCTCTATGCCTTCTTCTGAATATTGCATGATTCTCTCCTTCTGTCATGGGTCAGCAGACTCCCCAGCGGGTTGCAAATGGCTGTCTTGATTTTGTCCATGTGTTCGCGAATGTCTGGCTGAAAGCATAGCCTTAGGGAAATGAGTTTCTCTTCTGGGATCTCTGTCTTACCCACTTCCCCTTTTCAAAGGGTTAGTGAGGTCGATGTGTCTTGTCCTGCTTTCACGGGGGTCAAGCCAACTGCCCGGGAAACTGGAAGATGATGTGTGAACGCTCTCATCCACTGTCCTTCCTGGGTGGAAGGAAGACATTTGTGGTAAGCATCTTCAGGTCTCAGGGGATTTTTCCTGGGGAGTGATATGGCTGGGGTCAATGATGACATAATCTGTCTGGAAGAGAGATGATGACCTAAAAATCATGCTCAGAGAGGTTATGCTGAGGCCCTGTGGGAAAGTCCTTTGGCCCAGCCTTCCAGATCTTCTTTAGAGCGGACTCCCATTTTGATTTCTTTCACCTGCACCAAGTAATCCAAAAGACCTGGGTGGCCGATTTTGGTCAGGCTGATTCCTTGGCTCCTTTCCTCTTTTTGTGTCCTTTAGCACAACCTGCCTCCGAGGAGTTCACCGTTGCGAGGACAAAAGGTGAGGGATTTCCCGTGATTTGCCCTGGCCCCATCTGACACTTAGGCAAGTGAGGATACACCTCAAAAGGCAGTAGGGTTTGCTGACAAAGCTGAGGCATGTCCCCTGGTGTTTGCTTGACCTTGCCTGGTTGACTAAGTGGCGGTGATGTGCGTGGGTGGATACTTAGGAATCAGAGAATCCTGAAACCTGTGTGCTGGAGTCATCTTCGATAGCCTGCGTCCAAGTCCGATACGGCCTACTGAAAGGGGAGAATCGGCCAACTAGAAAAATGTGTTTTCCTGAGACATTTATGAGATGTGAATGGCTCAGAGCTCTACAGGAGACTGGTCAACTTGCTGTATTTGAACGCGTGTGTCAGTTGCGGTTGGACTCGTAGGATTTGCAGGGCGCATTTCCCATGAATCTTGAAACTGGATGAGCGACTCAGTAGTCCGATAGCTGGCTCCAGCTTTCAAGTGAAGGTAGCTGCACAGATAAGTGCATAGAAAATCTAAAGTCAGGGTCGATGCCAGGTGTGAAGGGCACACGAGGGTCAGGAGCACTTTCAGGTTCATGCCACAGGAAGTCATGTTTCCCTGGAGCTCTGGACAGTGAAAGCAGGCGTAAGTGCTGCCTTGCACATGTGCAAAGATCACTGCTCCTACAGAGTTGGTTGGAATCCTGTAGAGGTTCCATAAGACTCCTGCTCTCTTTGTGCCAAGGAATCCTCTGATGGTTGATAAACAGGAGGAGATGTGTTCCCTGTGTTCCCATTCTTTGGGAATGAGGTGGCCTGGACTGTGTCTCTCCATGGCACAAGGGTGAAATCAAACTCTGGAAATGCCTAGTTGAATTTGGGGCCAAATTCTTGGTGAAAGCCCTCTTCCGAGTGTCCCACAGCTCATTTGAAGATCCCCAGTTTTGGGAACCCTTGGATGTCATTTCCTGGAAGTGCTCATGCACGGAACAGTGCCTGTGGACACAGATTTGGCTTCCTCGTAGACATTAGCCGGGGCTGATCAAATGAATAGCCTGTTCTTGGCTGGGACTTCCTGAGTATTTTTCTCCATTCGGAGTCCTCTATGCCTTGTCTTGATCTGGCACGTGTCTGCCTTTCTGTCAAGGGTCAGCAGTCTCACTAATGGGCGAGAAGTGTGTGTCTCGATTTTGTCCATACTTGGGGCTATATGTGGAAAAAGCGTAGCTGTTAGGCAATGAATGTCTCTCGTCTGATGTCTGACTTACTTCTTTGCCCTTCTTAAAAGGATTGCAAGGTCGAAGCCTGTTTTCCTGCTTTCATGAGGGTCAAGCTACTCCCCGGGAAACCGGAAGAGGATGTGGGAACCTTCTCATCCTGCGTGATTGCGGGCTGGATGGACGATATCGGTGGTGAGGAACTTGAAGACTCAGGTGATTTTTCCCGGGGATTGAGATGTCTCGGGTCAATGAAGACACCTCAACTTGTCTCGAAGAGAGATGATGACATAAAAATCATGCTCAATAGGATCCCGCTGAGGCCCAGAGAGAAACTCCTTTTCACTAACATGAATGATCTGCTTTAGAGTGGACCCCCGTTGTGATCCCTTTTTCCTCCACCAAGTGATCAAAAACTCCTCCCTGACCGATTTTGGCCATGCTGATTCCTTGGCTCTTTTCCTCTTTTTCTGTCATTTAGAGAGACCTGCTTTCAAGAGATTCACCACCGAAAGAACTCAAGGTGAGTGAATGACGACGGTTTTCCCTTGTCTCTGGTGATACTTAGACAAGTGAAAAGGGAGCCCAAGAGGCAGTCGGGTTTTGTGGAAAAGCTGAGACGTGTCCCCTGCTTTGAGCTTGACCTGACCGATTGACCAAGTGGCGGTGATATGCACGGGTGGATAGTTAGGAAGCACAGGGACCTAGAAGAATTTCCACTTGAGTAATTTTTGCTAGTCCGGTTCCCAGTCGGGTATGTCTACGGAAGTTTGAGAATATTTTCAACTCTCAACTCTTCACGGGCTGGGAGTGTGTAGCAGCTCTACTGGAGAAACCAGAGAGACTTGCCAGAGTTGAAAGCCTGTGTCAGTTGCGACTGGACTCTTAGGATCTCTAGGGCATCTTTCCCAGACATCTCGGTATTGGATGAAGAATTGAGTAGCCTGATACCTCGCTGTAGCATTCAAGAAAAGGCAGCAGCACCAATATCTGAGTCAAAAAGCTAATGGCAGGTTCAATCCCATTCGGTAAGTGGGTCGCGAGCGTCATGACTCATTTCAGGTTCATGCCACAGGAGGTCATGATCCGCTGAGAGTCTAATCAGGAAATGCAGGCATAACTGCTGCCTTCCACATGTGGAAAGATCATTTTCTTGACAGATCTTTGGAATCTTGTAGAGATTCCATAGAACTCCTTTTCCGTGTGCCCCACGGGATCCTCTGATGCTTGATATCCGGGAGGAGATGTGATCCCTCTCTGGGGATTATTGGGGCCTGAGGTAGATTCGATTGTGTCTCTCCATGGCTCAGTGGTGAAATGAAAGCGTTGAAGGACTGTGGCAATTTTAACAAGTGTTGGCAGAATTCTTGGAAAGCTATTCTTTTCTAAATGTCCTCCAGCTGATTTGAAGATCCCCCGGTGCTGGGGACTCTTGCGTGCCATTTCCCGGGAGTCTGCACACATTGGACAGTGCCCGTGGACACATATTTGGCAGCCTTCAACACATCAGTCAGGCTTAATCAATTGCAAAGGCTCCTTTTGCCTGGGTCCTCCTGAAAATTTGTGCTACATCCAGAGACCTCTATGCCTTCTTCTGAATATTGCATGATTCTCTCCTTCTGTCATGGGTCAGCAGACTCCCCAGCGGGTTGCAAATGGCTGTCTTGATTTTGTCCATGTGTTCGCGAATGTCTGGCTGAAAGCATAGCCTTAGGGAAATGAGTTTCTCTTCTGGGATCTCTGTCTTACCCACTTCCCCTTTTCAAAGGGTTAGTGAGGTCGATGTGTCTTGTCCTGCTTTCACGGGGGTCAAGCCAACTGCCCGGGAAACTGGAAGATGATGTGTGAACGCTCTCATCCACTGTCCTTCCTGGGTGGAAGGAAGACATTTGTGGTAAGCATCTTCAGGTCTCAGGGGATTTTTCCTGGGGAGTGATATGGCTGGGGTCAATGATGACATAATCTGTCTGGAAGAGAGATGATGACCTAAAAATCATGCTCAGAGAGGTTATGCTGAGGCCCTGTGGGAAAGTCCTTTGGCCCAGCCTTCCAGATCTTCTTTAGAGCGGACTCCCATTTTGATTTCTTTCACCTGCACCAAGTAATCCAAAAGACCTGGGTGGCCGATTTTGGTCAGGCTGATTCCTTGGCTCCTTTCCTCTTTTTGTGTCCTTTAGCACAACCTGCCTCCGAGGAGTTCACCGTTGCGAGGACAAAAGGTGAGGGATTTCCCGTGATTTGCCCTGGCCCCATCTGACACTTAGGCAAGTGAGGATACACCTCAAAAGGCAGTAGGGTTTGCTGACAAAGCTGAGGCATGTCCCCTGGTGTTTGCTTGACCTTGCCTGGTTGACTAAGTGGCGGTGATGTGCGTGGGTGGATACTTAGGAATCAGAGAATCCTGAAACCTGTGTGCTGGAGTCATCTTCGATAGCCTGCGTCCAAGTCCGATACGGCCTACTGAAAGGGGAGAATCGGCCAACTAGAAAAATGTGTTTTCCTGAGACATTTATGAGATGTGAATGGCTCAGAGCTCTACAGGAGACTGGTCAACTTGCTGTATTTGAACGCGTGTGTCAGTTGCGGTTGGACTCGTAGGATTTGCAGGGCGCATTTCCCATGAATCTTGAAACTGGATGAGCGACTCAGTAGTCCGATAGCTGGCTCCAGCTTTCAAGTGAAGGTAGCTGCACAGATAAGTGCATAGAAAATCTAAAGTCAGGGTCGATGCCAGGTGTGAAGGGCACACGAGGGTCAGGAGCACTTTCAGGTTCATGCCACAGGAAGTCATGTTTCCCTGGAGCTCTGGACAGTGAAAGCAGGCGTAAGTGCTGCCTTGCACATGTGCAAAGATCACTGCTCCTACAGAGTTGGTTGGAATCCTGTAGAGGTTCCATAAGACTCCTGCTCTCTTTGTGCCAAGGAATCCTCTGATGGTTGATAAACAGGAGGAGATGTGTTCCCTGTGTTCCCATTCTTTGGGAATGAGGTGGCCTGGACTGTGTCTCTCCATGGCACAAGGGTGAAATCAAACTCTGGAAATGCCTAGTTGAATTTGGGGCCAAATTCTTGGTGAAAGCCCTCTTCCGAGTGTCCCACAGCTCATTTGAAGATCCCCAGTTTTGGGAACCCTTGGATGTCATTTCCTGGAAGTGCTCGTGCACGGAACAGTGCCTGTGGACACAGATTTGGCTTCCTCGTAGACATTAGCCGGGGCTGATCAAATGAATAGCCTGTTCTTGGCTGGGACTTCCTGAGTATTTTTCTCCATTCGGAGTCCTCTATGCCTTGTCTTGATCTGGCACGTGTCTGCCTTTCTGTCAAGGGTCAGCAGTCTCACTAATGGGCGAGAAGTGTGTGTCTCGATTTTGTCCATACTTGGGGCTATATGTGGAAAAAGCGTAGCTGTTAGGCAATGAATGTCTCTCGTCTGATGTCTGACTTACTTCTTTGCCCTTCTTAAAAGGATTGCAAGGTCGAAGCCTGTTTTCCTGCTTTCATGAGGGTCAAGCTACTCCCCGGGAAACCGGAAGAGGATGTGGGAACCTTCTCATCCTGCGTGATTGCGGGCTGGATGGACGATATCGGTGGTGAGGAACTTGAAGACTCAGGTGATTTTTCCCGGGGATTGAGATGTCTCGGGTCAATGAAGACACCTCAACTTGTCTCGAAGAGAGATGATGACATAAAAATCATGCTCAATAGGATCCCGCTGAGGCCCAGAGAGAAACTCCTTTTCACTAACATGAATGATCTGCTTTAGAGTGGACCCCCGTTGTGATCCCTTTTTCCTCCACCAAGTGATCAAAAACTCCTCCCTGACCGATTTTGGCCATGCTGATTCCTTGGCTCTTTTCCTCTTTTTCTGTCATTTAGAGAGACCTGCTTTCAAGAGATTCACCACCGAAAGAACTCAAGGTGAGTGAATGACGACGGTTTTCCCTTGTCTCTGGTGATACTTAGACAAGTGAAAAGGGAGCCCAAGAGGCAGTCGGGTTTTGTGGAAAAGCTGAGACGTGTCCCCTGCTTTGAGCTTGACCTGACCGATTGACCAAGTGGCGGTGATATGCACGGGTGGATAGTTAGGAAGCACAGGGACCTAGAAGAATTTCCACTTGAGTAATTTTTGCTAGTCCGGTTCCCAGTCGGGTATGTCTACGGAAGTTTGAGAATATTTTCAACTCTCAACTCTTCACGGGCTGGGAGTGTGTAGCAGCTCTACTGGAGAAACCAGAGAGACTTGCCAGAGTTGAAAGCCTGTGTCAGTTGCGACTGGACTCTTAGGATCTCTAGGGCATCTTTCCCAGACATCTCGGTATTGGATGAAGAATTGAGTAGCCTGATACCTCGCTGTAGCATTCAAGAAAAGGCAGCAGCACCAATATCTGAGTCAAAAAGCTAATGGCAGGTTCAATCCCATTCGGTAAGTGGGTCGCGAGCGTCATGACTCATTTCAGGTTCATGCCACAGGAGGTCATGATCCGCTGAGAGTCTAATCAGGAAATGCAGGCATAACTGCTGCCTTCCACATGTGGAAAGATCATTTTCTTGACAGATCTTTGGAATCTTGTAGAGATTCCATAGAACTCCTTTTCCGTGTGCCCCACGGGATCCTCTGATGCTTGATATACGGGAGGAGATGTGATCCCTCTCTGGGGATTATTGGGGCCTGAGGTAGATTCGATTGTGTCTCTCCATGGCTCAGTGGTGAAATGAAAGCGTTGAAGGACTGTGGCAATTTTAACAAGTGTTGGCAGAATTCTTGGAAAGCTATTCTTTTCTAAATGTCCTCCAGCTGATTTGAAGATCCCCCGGTGCTGGGGACTCTTGCGTGCCATTTCCCGGGAGTCTGCACACATGGGACAGTGCCCGTGGACACATATTTGGCAGCCTTCAACACATCAGTCAGGCTTAATCAATTGCAAAGGCTCCTTTTGCCTGGGTCCTCCTGAAAATTTGTGCTACATCCAGAGACCTCTATGCCTTCTTCTGAATATTGCATGATTCTCTCCTTCTGTCATGGGTCAGCAGACTCCCCAGCGGGTTGCAAATGGCTGTCTTGATTTTGTCCATGTGTTCGCGAATGTCTGGCTGAAAGCATAGCCTTAGGGAAATGAGTTTCTCTTCTGGGATCTCTGTCTTACCCACTTCCCCTTTTCAAAGGGTTAGTGAGGTCGATGTGTCTTGTCCTGCTTTCACGGGGGTCAAGCCAACTGCCCGGGAAACTGGAAGATGATGTGTGAACGCTCTCATCCACTGTCCTTCCTGGGTGGAAGGAAGACATTTGTGGTAAGCATCTTCAGGTCTCAGGGGATTTTTCCTGGGGAGTGATATGGCTGGGGTCAATGATGACTTAATCTGTCTGGAAGAGAGATGATGACCTAAAAATCATGCTCAGAGAGGTTATGCTGAGGCCCTGTGGGAAAGTCCTTTGGCCCAGCCTTCCAGATCTTCTTTAGAGCGGACTCCCATTTTGATTTCTTTCACCTGCACCAAGTAATCCAAAAGACCTGGGTGGCCGATTTTGGTCAGGCTGATTCCTTGGCTCCTTTCCTCTTTTTGTGTCCTTTAGCACAACCTGCCTCCGAGGAGTTCACCGTTGCGAGGACAAAAGGTGAGGGATTTCCCGTGATTTGCCCTGGCCCCATCTGACACTTAGGCAAGTGAGGATACACCTCAAAAGGCAGTAGGGTTTGCTGACAAAGCTGAGGCATGTCCCCTGGTGTTTGCTTGACCTTGCCTGGTTGACTAAGTGGCGGTGATGTGCGTGGGTGGATACTTAGGAATCAGAGAATCCTGAAACCTGTGTGCTGGAGTCATCTTCGATAGCCTGCGTCCAAGTCCGATACGGCCTACTGAAAGGGGAGAATCGGCCAACTAGAAAAATGTGTTTTCCTGAGACATTTATGAGATGTGAATGGCTCAGAGCTCTACAGGAGACTGGTCAACTTGCTGTATTTGAACGCGTGTGTCAGTTGCGGTTGGACTCGTAGGATTTGCAGGGCGCATTTCCCATGAATCTTGAAACTGGATGAGCGACTCAGTAGTCCGATAGCTGGCTCCAGCTTTCAAGTGAAGGTAGCTGCACAGATAAGTGCATAGAAAATCTAAAGTCAGGGTCGATGCCAGGTGTGAAGGGCACACGAGGGTCAGGAGCACTTTCAGGTTCATGCCACAGGAAGTCATGTTTCCCTGGAGCTCTGGACAGTGAAAGCAGGCGTAAGTGCTGCCTTGCACATGTGCAAAGATCACTGCTCCTACAGAGTTGGTTGGAATCCTGTAGAGGTTCCATAAGACTCCTGCTCTCTTTGTGCCAAGGAATCCTCTGATGGTTGATAAACAGGAGGAGATGTGTTCCCTGTGTTCCCATTCTTTGGGAATGAGGTGGCCTGGACTGTGTCTCTCCATGGCACAAGGGTGAAATCAAACTCTGGAAATGCCTAGTTGAATTTGGGGCCAAATTCTTGGTGAAAGCCCTCTTCCGAGTGTCCCACAGCTCATTTGAAGATCCCCAGTTTTGGGAACCCTTGGATGTCATTTCCTGGAAGTGCTCGTGCACGGAACAGTGCCTGTGGACACAGATTTGGCTTCCTCGTAGACATTAGCCGGGGCTGATCAAATGAATAGCCTGTTCTTGGCTGGGACTTCCTGAGTATTTTTCTCCATTCGGAGTCCTCTATGCCTTGTCTTGATCTGGCACGCGTCTGCCTTTCTGTCAAGGGTCAGCAGTCTCACGAATGGGCGAGAAGTGTGTGTCTCGATTTTGTCCATACTTGGGGCTATATGTGGAAAAAGCGTAGCTGTTAGGCAATGAATGTCTCTCGTCTGATGTCTGACTTACTTCTTTGCCCTTCTTAAAAGGATTGCAAGGTCGAAGCCTGTTTTCCTGCTTTCATGAGGGTCAAGCTACTCCCCGGGAAACCGGAAGAGGATGTGGGAACCTTCTCATCCTGCGTGATTGCGGGCTGGATGGACGATATCGGTGGTGAGGAACTTGAAGACTCAGGTGATTTTTCCCGGGGATTGAGATGTCTCGGGTCAATGAAGACACCTCAACTTGTCTCGAAGAGAGATGATGACATAAAAATCATGCTCAATAGGATCCCGCTGAGGCCCAGAGAGAAACTCCTTTTCACTAACATGAATGATCTGCTTTAGAGTGGACCCCCGTTGTGATCCCTTTTTCCTCCACCAAGTGATCAAAAACTCCTCCCTGACCGATTTTGGCCATGCTGATTCCTTGGCTCTTTTCCTCTTTTTCTGTCATTTAGAGAGACCTGCTTTCAAGAGATTCACCACCGAAAGAACTCAAGGTGAGTGAATGACGACGGTTTTCCCTTGTCTCTGGTGATACTTAGACAAGTGAAAAGGGAGCCCAAGAGGCAGTCGGGTTTTGTGGAAAAGCTGAGACGTGTCCCCTGCTTTGAGCTTGACCTGACCGATTGACCAAGTGGTGGTGATATGCACGGGTGGATAGTTAGGAAGCACAGGAACCTAGAAGAATTTCCACTTGAGTAATTTTTGATAGTCCGGTTCCCAGTCGGGTATGTCTACGGAAGTTTGAGAATATTTTCAACTCTCAACTCTTCACGGGATGGGAGTGTGTAGCAGCTCTACTGGAGAAACCAGAGAGACTTGCCAGAGTTGAAAGCCTGTGTCAGTTGCGACTGGACTCTTAGGATCTCTAGGGCATCTTTCCCAGACATCTCGGTATTGGATGAAGAATTGAGTAGCCTGATACCTCGCTGTAGCATTCAAGAAAAGGCAGCAGCACCAATATCTGAGTCAAAAAGCTAATGGCAGGTTCAATCCCATTCGGTAAGTGGGTCGCGAGCGTCATGACTCATTTCAGGTTCATGCCACAGGAGGTCATGATCCGCTGAGAGTCTAATCAGGAAATGCAGGCATAACTGCTGCCTTCCACATGTGGAAAGATCATTTTCTTGACAGATCTTTGGAATCTTGTAGAGATTCCATAGAACTCCTTTTCCGTGTGCCCCACGGGATCCTCTGATGCTTGATATACGGGAGGAGATGTGATCCCTCTCTGGGGATTATTGGGGCCTGAGGTAGATTCGATTGTGTCTCTCCATGGCTCAGTGGTGAAATGAAAGCGTTGAAGGACTGTGGCAATTTTAACAAGTGTTGGCAGAATTCTTGGAAAGCTATTCTTTTCTAAATGTCCTCCAGCTGATTTGAAGATCCCCCGGTGCTGGGGACTCTTGCGTGCCATTTCCCGGGAGTCTGCACACATTGGACAGTGCCCGTGGACACATATTTGGCAGCCTTCAACACATCAGTCAGGCTTAATCAATTGCAAAGGCTCCTTTTGCCTGGGTCCTCCTGAAAATTTGTGCTACATCCAGAGACCTCTATGCCTTCTTCTGAATATTGCATGATTCTCTCCTTCTGTCATGGGTCAGCAGACTCCCCAGCGGGTTGCAAATGGCTGTCTTGATTTTGTCCATGTGTTCGCGAATGTCTGGCTGAAAGCATAGCCTTAGGGAAATGAGTTTCTCCTCTGGGATCTCTGTCTTACCCACTTCCCCTTTTCAAAGGGTTAGTGAGGTCGATGTGTCTTGTCCTGCTTTCACGGGGGTCAAGCCAACTGCCCGGGAAACTGGAAGATGATGTGGGAACGCTCTCATCCACTGTCCTTCCTGGGTGGAAGGAAGACATTTGTGGTAAGCATCTTCAGGTCTCAGGGGATTTTTCCTGGGGAGTGATATGGCTGGGGTCAATGATGACATAATCTGTCTGGAAGAGAGATGATGACCTAAAAATCATGCTCAGAGAGGTTATGCTGAGGCCCTGTGGGAAAGTCCTTTGGCCCAGCCTTCCAGATCTTCTTTAGAGCGGACTCCCATTTTGATTTCTTTCACCTGCACCAAGTAATCCAAAAGACCTGGGTGGCCGATTTTGGTCAGGCTGATTCCTTGGCTCCTTTCCTCTTTTTGTGTCCTTTAGCACAACCTGCCTCCGAGGAGTTCACCGTTGCGAGGACAAAAGGTGAGGGATTTCCCGTGATTTGCCCTGGCCCCATCTGACACTTAGGCAAGTGAGGATACACCTCAAAAGGCAGTAGGGTTTGCTGACAAAGCTGAGGCATGTCCCCTGGTGTTTGCTTGACCTTGCCTGGTTGACTAAGTGGCGGTGATGTGCGTGGGTGGATACTTAGGAATCAGAGAATCCTGAAACCTGTGTGCTGGAGTCATCTTCGATAGCCTGCGTCCAAGTCCGATACGGCCTACTGAAAGGGGAGAATCGGCCAACTAGAAAAATGTGTTTTCCTGAGACATTTATGAGATGTGAATGGCTCAGAGCTCTACAGGAGACTGGTCAACTTGCTGTATTTGAACGCGTGTGTCAGTTGCGGTTGGACTCGTAGGATTTGCAGGGCGCATTTCCCATGAATCTTGAAACTGGATGAGCGACTCAGTAGTCCGATAGCTGGCTCCAGCTTTCAAGTGAAGGTAGCTGCACAGATAAGTGCATAGAAAATCTAAAGTCAGGGTCGATGCCAGGTGTGAAGGGCACACGAGGGTCAGGAGCACTTTCAGGTTCATGCCACAGGAAGTCATGTTTCCCTGGAGCTCTGGACAGTGAAAGCAGGCGTAAGTGCTGCCTTGCACATGTGCAAAGATCACTGCTCCTACAGAGTTGGTTGGAATCCTGTAGAGGTTCCATAAGACTCCTGCTCTCTTTGTGCCAAGGAATCCTCTGATGGTTGATAAACAGGAGGAGATGTGTTCCCTGTGTTCCCATTCTTTGGGAATGAGGTGGCCTGGACTGTGTCTCTCCATGGCACAAGGGTGAAATCAAACTCTGGAAATGCCTAGTTGAATTTGGGGCCAAATTCTTGGTGAAAGCCCTCTTCCGAGTGTCCCACAGCTCATTTGAAGATCCCCAGTTTTGGGAACCCTTGGATGTCATTTCCTGGAAGTGCTCATGCACGGAACAGTGCCTGTGGACACAGATTTGGCTTCCTCGTAGACATTAGCCGGGGCTGATCAAATGAATAGCCTGTTCTTGGCTGGGACTTCCTGAGTATTTTTCTCCATTCGGAGTCCTCTATGCCTTGTCTTGATCTGGCACGTGTCTGCCTTTCTGTCAAGGGTCAGCAGTCTCACTAATGGGCGAGAAGTGTGTGTCTCGATTTTGTCCATACTTGGGGCTATATGTGGAAAAAGCGTAGCTGTTAGGCAATGAATGTCTCTCGTCTGATGTCTGACTTACTTCTTTGCCCTTCTTAAAAGGATTGCAAGGTCGAAGCCTGTTTTCCTGCTTTCATGAGGGTCAAGCTACTCCCCGGGAAACCGGAAGAGGATGTGGGAACCTTCTCATCCTGCGTGATTGCGGGCTGGATGGACGATATCGGTGGTGAGGAACTTGAAGACTCAGGTGATTTTTCCCGGGGATTGAGATGTCTCGGGTCAATGAAGACACCTCAACTTGTCTCGAAGAGAGATGATGACATAAAAATCATGCTCAATAGGATCCCGCTGAGGCCCAGAGAGAAACTCCTTTTCACTAACATGAATGATCTGCTTTAGAGTGGACCCCCGTTGTGATCCCTTTTTCCTCCACCAAGTGATCAAAAACTCCTCCCTGACCGATTTTGGCCATGCTGATTCCTTGGCTCTTTTCCTCTTTTTCTGTCATTTAGAGAGACCTGCTTTCAAGAGATTCACCACCGAAAGAACTCAAGGTGAGTGAATGACGACGGTTTTCCCTTGTCTCTGGTGATACTTAGACAAGTGAAAAGGGAGCCCAAGAGGCAGTCGGGTTTTGTGGAAAAGCTGAGACGTGTCCCCTGCTTTGAGCTTGACCTGACCGATTGACCAAGTGGCGGTGATATGCACGGGTGGATAGTTAGGAAGCACAGGGACCTAGAAGAATTTCCACTTGAGTAATTTTTGCTAGTCCGGTTCCCAGTCGGGTATGTCTACGGAAGTTTGAGAATATTTTCAACTCTCAACTCTTCACGGGCTGGGAGTGTGTAGCAGCTCTACTGGAGAAACCAGAGAGACTTGCCAGAGTTGAAAGCCTGTGTCAGTTGCGACTGGACTCTTAGGATCTCTAGGGCATCTTTCCCAGACATCTCGGTATTGGATGAAGAATTGAGTAGCCTGATACCTCGCTGTAGCATTCAAGAAAAGGCAGCAGCACCAATATCTGAGTCAAAAAGCTAATGGCAGGTTCAATCCCATTCGGTAAGTGGGTCGCGAGCGTCATGACTCATTTCAGGTTCATGCCACAGGAGGTCATGATCCGCTGAGAGTCTAATCAGGAAATGCAGGCATAACTGCTGCCTTCCACATGTGGAAAGATCATTTTCTTGACAGATCTTTGGAATCTTGTAGAGATTCCATAGAACTCCTTTTCCGTGTGCCCCACGGGATCCTCTGATGCTTGATATCCGGGAGGAGATGTGATCCCTCTCTGGGGATTATTGGGGCCTGAGGTAGATTCGATTGTGTCTCTCCATGGCTCAGTGGTGAAATGAAAGCGTTGAAGGACTGTGGCAATTTTAACAAGTGTTGGCAGAATTCTTGGAAAGCTATTCTTTTCTAAATGTCCTCCAGCTGATTTGAAGATCCCCCGGTGCTGGGGACTCTTGCGTGCCATTTCCCGGGAGTCTGCACACATTGGACAGTGCCCGTGGACACATATTTGGCAGCCTTCAACACATCAGTCAGGCTTAATCAATTGCAAAGGCTCCTTTTGCCTGGGTCCTCCTGAAAATTTGTGCTACATCCAGAGACCTCTATGCCTTCTTCTGAATATTGCATGATTCTCTCCTTCTGTCATGGGTCAGCAGACTCCCCAGCGGGTTGCAAATGGCTGTCTTGATTTTGTCCATGTGTTCGCGAATGTCTGGCTGAAAGCATAGCCTTAGGGAAATGAGTTTCTCTTCTGGGATCTCTGTCTTACCCACTTCCCCTTTTCAAAGGGTTAGTGAGGTCGATGTGTCTTGTCCTGCTTTCACGGGGGTCAAGCCAACTGCCCGGGAAACTGGAAGATGATGTGTGAACGCTCTCATCCACTGTCCTTCCTGGGTGGAAGGAAGACATTTGTGGTAAGCATCTTCAGGTCTCAGGGGATTTTTCCTGGGGAGTGATATGGCTGGGGTCAATGATGACATAATCTGTCTGGAAGAGAGATGATGACCTAAAAATCATGCTCAGAGAGGTTATGCTGAGGCCCTGTGGGAAAGTCCTTTGGCCCAGCCTTCCAGATCTTCTTTAGAGCGGACTCCCATTTTGATTTCTTTCACCTGCACCAAGTAATCCAAAAGACCTGGGTGGCCGATTTTGGTCAGGCTGATTCCTTGGCTCCTTTCCTCTTTTTGTGTCCTTTAGCACAACCTGCCTCCGAGGAGTTCACCGTTGCGAGGACAAAAGGTGAGGGATTTCCCGTGATTTGCCCTGGCCCCATCTGACACTTAGGCAAGTGAGGATACACCTCAAAAGGCAGTAGGGTTTGCTGACAAAGCTGAGGCATGTCCCCTGGTGTTTGCTTGACCTTGCCTGGTTGACTAAGTGGCGGTGATGTGCGTGGGTGGATACTTAGGAATCAGAGAATCCTGAAACCTGTGTGCTGGAGTCATCTTCGATAGCCTGCGTCCAAGTCCGATACGGCCTACTGAAAGGGGAGAATCGGCCAACTAGAAAAATGTGTTTTCCTGAGACATTTATGAGATGTGAATGGCTCAGAGCTCTACAGGAGACTGGTCAACTTGCTGTATTTGAACGCGTGTGTCAGTTGCGGTTGGACTCGTAGGATTTGCAGGGCGCATTTCCCATGAATCTTGAAACTGGATGAGCGACTCAGTAGTCCGATAGCTGGCTCCAGCTTTCAAGTGAAGGTAGCTGCACAGATAAGTGCATAGAAAATCTAAAGTCAGGGTCGATGCCAGGTGTGAAGGGCACACGAGGGTCAGGAGCACTTTCAGGTTCATGCCACAGGAAGTCATGTTTCCCTGGAGCTCTGGACAGTGAAAGCAGGCGTAAGTGCTGCCTTGCACATGTGCAAAGATCACTGCTCCTACAGAGTTGGTTGGAATCCTGTAGAGGTTCCATAAGACTCCTGCTCTCTTTGTGCCAAGGAATCCTCTGATGGTTGATAAACAGGAGGAGATGTGTTCCCTGTGTTCCCATTCTTTGGGAATGAGGTGGCCTGGACTGTGTCTCTCCATGGCACAAGGGTGAAATCAAACTCTGGAAATGCCTAGTTGAATTTGGGGCCAAATTCTTGGTGAAAGCCCTCTTCCGAGTGTCCCACAGCTCATTTGAAGATCCCCAGTTTTGGGAACCCTTGGATGTCATTTCCTGGAAGTGCTCGTGCACGGAACAGTGCCTGTGGACACAGATTTGGCTTCCTCGTAGACATTAGCCGGGGCTGATCAAATGAATAGCCTGTTCTTGGCTGGGACTTCCTGAGTATTTTTCTCCATTCGGAGTCCTCTATGCCTTGTCTTGATCTGGCACGTGTCTGCCTTTCTGTCAAGGGTCAGCAGTCTCACTAATGGGCGAGAAGTGTGTGTCTCGATTTTGTCCATACTTGGGGCTATATGTGGAAAAAGCGTAGCTGTTAGGCAATGAATGTCTCTCGTCTGATGTCTGACTTACTTCTTTGCCCTTCTTAAAAGGATTGCAAGGTCGAAGCCTGTTTTCCTGCTTTCATGAGGGTCAAGCTACTCCCCGGGAAACCGGAAGAGGATGTGGGAACCTTCTCATCCTGCGTGATTGCGGGCTGGATGGACGATATCGGTGGTGAGGAACTTGAAGACTCAGGTGATTTTTCCCGGGGATTGAGATGTCTCGGGTCAATGAAGACACCTCAACTTGTCTCGAAGAGAGATGATGACATAAAAATCATGCTCAATAGGATCCCGCTGAGGCCCAGAGAGAAACTCCTTTTCACTAACATGAATGATCTGCTTTAGAGTGGACCCCCGTTGTGATCCCTTTTTCCTCCACCAAGTGATCAAAAACTCCTCCCTGACCGATTTTGGCCATGCTGATTCCTTGGCTCTTTTCCTCTTTTTCTGTCATTTAGAGAGACCTGCTTTCAAGAGATTCACCACCGAAAGAACTCAAGGTGAGTGAATGACGACGGTTTTCCCTTGTCTCTGGTGATACTTAGACAAGTGAAAAGGGAGCCCAAGAGGCAGTCGGGTTTTGTGGAAAAGCTGAGACGTGTCCCCTGCTTTGAGCTTGACCTGACCGATTGACCAAGTGGCGGTGATATGCACGGGTGGATAGTTAGGAAGCACAGGGACCTAGAAGAATTTCCACTTGAGTAATTTTTGCTAGTCCGGTTCCCAGTCGGGTATGTCTACGGAAGTTTGAGAATATTTTCAACTCTCAACTCTTCACGGGCTGGGAGTGTGTAGCAGCTCTACTGGAGAAACCAGAGAGACTTGCCAGAGTTGAAAGCCTGTGTCAGTTGCGACTGGACTCTTAGGATCTCTAGGGCATCTTTCCCAGACATCTCGGTATTGGATGAAGAATTGAGTAGCCTGATACCTCGCTGTAGCATTCAAGAAAAGGCAGCAGCACCAATATCTGAGTCAAAAAGCTAATGGCAGGTTCAATCCCATTCGGTAAGTGGGTCGCGAGCGTCATGACTCATTTCAGGTTCATGCCACAGGAGGTCATGATCCGCTGAGAGTCTAATCAGGAAATGCAGGCATAACTGCTGCCTTCCACATGTGGAAAGATCATTTTCTTGACAGATCTTTGGAATCTTGTAGAGATTCCATAGAACTCCTTTTCCGTGTGCCCCACGGGATCCTCTGATGCTTGATATACGGGAGGAGATGTGATCCCTCTCTGGGGATTATTGGGGCCTGAGGTAGATTCGATTGTGTCTCTCCATGGCTCAGTGGTGAAATGAAAGCGTTGAAGGACTGTGGCAATTTTAACAAGTGTTGGCAGAATTCTTGGAAAGCTATTCTTTTCTAAATGTCCTCCAGCTGATTTGAAGATCCCCCGGTGCTGGGGACTCTTGCGTGCCATTTCCCGGGAGTCTGCACACATGGGACAGTGCCCGTGGACACATATTTGGCAGCCTTCAACACATCAGTCAGGCTTAATCAATTGCAAAGGCTCCTTTTGCCTGGGTCCTCCTGAAAATTTGTGCTACATCCAGAGACCTCTATGCCTTCTTCTGAATATTGCATGATTCTCTCCTTCTGTCATGGGTCAGCAGACTCCCCAGCGGGTTGCAAATGGCTGTCTTGATTTTGTCCATGTGTTCGCGAATGTCTGGCTGAAAGCATAGCCTTAGGGAAATGAGTTTCTCTTCTGGGATCTCTGTCTTACCCACTTCCCCTTTTCAAAGGGTTAGTGAGGTCGATGTGTCTTGTCCTGCTTTCACGGGGGTCAAGCCAACTGCCCGGGAAACTGGAAGATGATGTGTGAACGCTCTCATCCACTGTCCTTCCTGGGTGGAAGGAAGACATTTGTGGTAAGCATCTTCAGGTCTCAGGGGATTTTTCCTGGGGAGTGATATGGCTGGGGTCAATGATGACATAATCTGTCTGGAAGAGAGATGATGACCTAAAAATCATGCTCAGAGAGGTTATGCTGAGGCCCTGTGGGAAAGTCCTTTGGCCCAGCCTTCCAGATCTTCTTTAGAGCGGACTCCCATTTTGATTTCTTTCACCTGCACCAAGTAATCCAAAAGACCTGGGTGGCCGATTTTGGTCAGGCTGATTCCTTGGCTCCTTTCCTCTTTTTGTGTCCTTTAGCACAACCTGCCTCCGAGGAGTTCACCGTTGCGAGGACAAAAGGTGAGGGATTTCCCGTGATTTGCCCTGGCCCCATCTGACACTTAGGCAAGTGAGGATACACCTCAAAAGGCAGTAGGGTTTGCTGACAAAGCTGAGGCATGTCCCCTGGTGTTTGCTTGACCTTGCCTGGTTGACTAAGTGGCGGTGATGTGCGTGGGTGGATACTTAGGAATCAGAGAATCCTGAAACCTGTGTGCTGGAGTCATCTTCGATAGCCTGCGTCCAAGTCCGATACGGCCTACTGAAAGGGGAGAATCGGCCAACTAGAAAAATGTGTTTTCCTGAGACATTTATGAGATGTGAATGGCTCAGAGCTCTACAGGAGACTGGTCAACTTGCTGTATTTGAACGCGTGTGTCAGTTGCGGTTGGACTCGTAGGATTTGCAGGGCGCATTTCCCATGAATCTTGAAACTGGATGAGCGACTCAGTAGTCCGATAGCTGGCTCCAGCTTTCAAGTGAAGGTAGCTGCACAGATAAGTGCATAGAAAATCTAAAGTCAGGGTCGATGCCAGGTGTGAAGGGCACACGAGGGTCAGGAGCACTTTCAGGTTCATGCCACAGGAAGTCATGTTTCCCTGGAGCTCTGGACAGTGAAAGCAGGCGTAAGTGCTGCCTTGCACATGTGCAAAGATCACTGCTCCTACAGAGTTGGTTGGAATCCTGTAGAGGTTCCATAAGACTCCTGCTCTCTTTGTGCCAAGGAATCCTCTGATGGTTGATAAACAGGAGGAGATGTGTTCCCTGTGTTCCCATTCTTTGGGAATGAGGTGGCCTGGACTGTGTCTCTCCATGGCACAAGGGTGAAATCAAACTCTGGAAATGCCTAGTTGAATTTGGGGCCAAATTCTTGGTGAAAGCCCTCTTCCGAGTGTCCCACAGCTCATTTGAAGATCCCCAGTTTTGGGAACCCTTGGATGTCATTTCCTGGAAGTGCTCGTGCACGGAACAGTGCCTGTGGACACAGATTTGGCTTCCTCGTAGACATTAGCCGGGGCTGATCAAATGAATAGCCTGTTCTTGGCTGGGACTTCCTGAGTATTTTTCTCCATTCGGAGTCCTCTATGCCTTGTCTTGATCTGGCACGCGTCTGCCTTTCTGTCAAGGGTCAGCAGTCTCACTAATGGGCGAGAAGTGTGTGTCTCGATTTTGTCCATACTTGGGGCTATATGTGGAAAAAGCGTAGCTGTTAGGCAATGAATGTCTCTCGTCTGATGTCTGACTTACTTCTTTGCCCTTCTTAAAAGGATTGCAAGGTCGAAGCCTGTTTTCCTGCTTTCATGAGGGTCAAGCTACTCCCCGGGAAACCGGAAGAGGATGTGGGAACCTTCTCATCCTGCGTGATTGCGGGCTGGATGGACGATATCGGTGGTGAGGAACTTGAAGACTCAGGTGATTTTTCCCGGGGATTGAGATGTCTCGGGTCAATGAAGACACCTCAACTTGTCTCGAAGAGAGATGATGACATAAAAATCATGCTCAATAGGATCCCGCTGAGGCCCAGAGAGAAACTCCTTTTCACTAACATGAATGATCTGCTTTAGAGTGGACCCCCGTTGTGATCCCTTTTTCCTCCACCAAGTGATCAAAAACTCCTCCCTGACCGATTTTGGCCATGCTGATTCCTTGGCTCTTTTCCTCTTTTTCTGTCATTTAGAGAGACCTGCTTTCAAGAGATTCACCACCGAAAGAACTCAAGGTGAGTGAATGACGACGGTTTTCCCTTGTCTCTGGTGATACTTAGACAAGTGAAAAGGGAGCCCAAGAGGCAGTCGGGTTTTGTGGAAAAGCTGAGACGTGTCCCCTGCTTTGAGCTTGACCTGACCGATTGACCAAGTGGTGGTGATATGCACGGGTGGATAGTTAGGAAGCACAGGAACCTAGAAGAATTTCCACTTGAGTAATTTTTGATAGTCCGGTTCCCAGTCGGGTATGTCTACGGAAGTTTGAGAATATTTTCAACTCTCAACTCTTCACGGGATGGGAGTGTGTAGCAGCTCTACTGGAGAAACCAGAGAGACTTGCCAGAGTTGAAAGCCTGTGTCAGTTGCGACTGGACTCTTAGGATCTCTAGGGCATCTTTCCCAGACATCTCGGTATTGGATGAAGAATTGAGTAGCCTGATACCTCGCTGTAGCATTCAAGAAAAGGCAGCAGCACCAATATCTGAGTCAAAAAGCTAATGGCAGGTTCAATCCCATTCGGTAAGTGGGTCGCGAGCGTCATGACTCATTTCAGGTTCATGCCACAGGAGGTCATGATCCGCTGAGAGTCTAATCAGGAAATGCAGGCATAACTGCTGCCTTCCACATGTGGAAAGATCATTTTCTTGACAGATCTTTGGAATCTTGTAGAGATTCCATAGAACTCCTTTTCCGTGTGCCCCACGGGATCCTCTGATGCTTGATATACGGGAGGAGATGTGATCCCTCTCTGGGGATTATTGGGGCCTGAGGTAGATTCGATTGTGTCTCTCCATGGCTCAGTGGTGAAATGAAAGCGTTGAAGGACTGTGGCAATTTTAACAAGTGTTGGCAGAATTCTTGGAAAGCTATTCTTTTCTAAATGTCCTCCAGCTGATTTGAAGATCCCCCGGTGCTGGGGACTCTTGCGTGCCATTTCCCGGGAGTCCGCACACATTGGACAGTGCCCGTGGACACATATTTGGCAGCCTTCAACACATCAGTCAGGCTTAATCAATTGCAAAGGCTCCTTTTGCCTGGGTCCTCCTGAAAATTTGTGCTACATCCAGAGACCTCTATGCCTTCTTCTGAATATTGCATGATTCTCTCCTTCTGTCATGGGTCAGCAGACTCCCCAGCGGGTTGCAAATGGCTGTCTTGATTTTGTCCATGTGTTTGCGAATGTCTGGCTGAAAGCATAGCCTTAGGGAAATGAGTTTCTCTTCTGGGATCTCTGTCTTACCCACTTCCCCTTTTCAAAGGGTTAGTGAGGTCGATGTTTCTTGTCCTGCTTTCACGGGGGTCAAGCCAACTGCCCGGGAAACTGGAAGATGATGTGTGAACGCTCTCATCCACTGTCCTTCCTGGGTGGAAGGAAGACATTTGTGGTAAGCATCTTCAGGTCTCAGGGGATTTTTCCTGGGGAGTGATATGGCTGGGGTCAATGATGACATAATCTGTCTGGAAGAGAGATGATGACCTAAAAATCATGCTCAGAGAGGTTATGCTGAGGCCCTGTGGGAAAGTCCTTTGGCCCAGCCTTCCAGATCTTCTTTAGAGCGGACTCCCATTTTGATTTCTTTCACCTGCACCAAGTAATCCAAAAGACCTGGGTGGCCGATTTTGGTCAGGCTGATTCCTTGGCTCCTTTCCTCTTTTTGTGTCCTTTAGCACAACCTGCCTCCGAGGAGTTCACCGTTGCGAGGACAAAAGGTGAGGGATTTCCCGTGATTTGCCCTGGCCCCATCTGACACTTAGGCAAGTGAGGATACACCTCAAAAGGCAGTAGGGTTTGCTGACAAAGCTGAGGCATGTCCCCTGGTGTTTGCTTGACCTTGCCTGGTTGACTAAGTGGCGGTGATGTGCGTGGGTGGATACTTAGGAATCAGAGAATCCTGAAACCTGTGTGCTGGAGTCATCTTCGATAGCCTGCGTCCAAGTCCGATACGGCCTACTGAAAGGGGAGAATCGGCCAACTAGAAAAATGTGTTTTCCTGAGACATTTATGAGATGTGAATGGCTCAGAGCTCTACAGGAGACTGGTCAACTTGCTGTATTTGAACGCGTGTGTCAGTTGCGGTTGGACTCGTAGGATTTGCAGGGCGCATTTCCCATGAATCTTGAAACTGGATGAGCGACTCAGTAGTCCGATAGCTGGCTCCAGCTTTCAAGTGAAGGTAGCTGCACAGATAAGTGCATAGAAAATCTAAAGTCAGGGTCGATGCCAGGTGTGAAGGGCACACGAGGGTCAGGAGCACTTTCAGGTTCATGCCACAGGAAGTCATGTTTCCCTGGAGCTCTGGACAGTGAAAGCAGGCGTAAGTGCTGCCTTGCACATGTGCAAAGATCACTGCTCCTACAGAGTTGGTTGGAATCCTGTAGAGGTTCCATAAGACTCCTGCTCTCTTTGTGCCAAGGAATCCTCTGATGGTTGATAAACAGGAGGAGATGTGTTCCCTGTGTTCCCATTCTTTGGGAATGAGGTGGCCTGGACTGTGTCTCTCCATGGCACAAGGGTGAAATCAAACTCTGGAAATGCCTAGTTGAATTTGGGGCCAAATTCTTGGTGAAAGCCCTCTTCCGAGTGTCCCACAGCTCATTTGAAGATCCCCAGTTTTGGGAACCCTTGGATGTCATTTCCTGGAAGTGCTCATGCACGGAACAGTGCCTGTGGACACAGATTTGGCTTCCTCGTAGACATTAGCCGGGGCTGATCAAATGAATAGCCTGTTCTTGGCTGGGACTTCCTGAGTATTTTTCTCCATTCGGAGTCCTCTATGCCTTGTCTTGATCTGGCACGTGTCTGCCTTTCTGTCAAGGGTCAGCAGTCTCACTAATGGGCGAGAAGTGTGTGTCTCGATTTTGTCCATACTTGGGGCTATATGTGGAAAAAGCGTAGCTGTTAGGCAATGAATGTCTCTCGTCTGATGTCTGACTTACTTCTTTGCCCTTCTTAAAAGGATTGCAAGGTCGAAGCCTGTTTTCCTGCTTTCATGAGGGTCAAGCTACTCCCCGGGAAACCGGAAGAGGATGTGGGAACCTTCTCATCCTGCGTGATTGCGGGCTGGATGGACGATATCGGTGGTGAGGAACTTGAAGACTCAGGTGATTTTTCCCGGGGATTGAGATGTCTCGGGTCAATGAAGACACCTCAACTTGTCTCGAAGAGAGATGATGACATAAAAATCATGCTCAATAGGATCCCGCTGAGGCCCAGAGAGAAACTCCTTTTCACTAACATGAATGATCTGCTTTAGAGTGGACCCCCGTTGTGATCCCTTTTTCCTCCACCAAGTGATCAAAAACTCCTCCCTGACCGATTTTGGCCATGCTGATTCCTTGGCTCTTTTCCTCTTTTTCTGTCATTTAGAGAGACCTGCTTTCAAGAGATTCACCACCGAAAGAACTCAAGGTGAGTGAATGACGACGGTTTTCTCTTGTCTCTGGTGATACTTAGACAAGTGAAAAGGGAGCCCAAGAGGCAGTCGGGTTTTGTGGAAAAGCTGAGACGTGTCCCCTGCTTTGAGCTTGACCTGACCGATTGACCAAGTGGCGGTGATATGCACGGGTGGATAGTTAGGAAGCACAGGGACCTAGAAGAATTTCCACTTGAGTAATTTTTGCTAGTCCGGTTCCCAGTCGGGTATGTCTACGGAAGTTTGAGAATATTTTCAACTCTCAACTCTTCACGGGATGGGAGTGTGTAGCAGCTCTACTGGAGAAACCAGAGAGACTTGCCAGAGTTGAAAGCCTGTGTCAGTTGCGACTGGACTCTTAGGATCTCTAGGGCATCTTTCCCAGACATCTCGGTATTGGATGAAGAATTGAGTAGCCTGATACCTCGCTGTAGCATTCAAGAAAAGGCAGCAGCACCAATATCTGAGTCAAAAAGCTAATGGCAGGTTCAATCCCATTCGGTAAGTGGGTCGCGAGCGTCATGACTCATTTCAGGTTCATGCCACAGGAGGTCATGATCCGCTGAGAGTCTAATCAGGAAATGCAGGCATAACTGCTGCCTTCCACATGTGGAAAGATCATTTTCTTGACAGATCTTTGGAATCTTGTAGAGATTCCATAGAACTCCTTTTCCGTGTGCCCCACGGGATCCTCTGATGCTTGATATACGGGAGGAGATGTGATCCCTCTCTGGGGATTATTGGGGTCTGAGGTAGATTCGATTGTGTCTCTCCATGGCTCAGTGGTGAAATGAAAGCGTTGAAGGACTGTGGCAATTTTAACAAGTGTTGGCAGAATTCTTGGAAAGCTATTCTTTTCTAAATGTCCTCCAGCTGATTTGAAGATCCCCCGGTGCTGGGGACTCTTGCGTGCCATTTCCCGGGAGTCTGCACACATTGGACAGTGCCCGTGGACACATATTTGGCAGCCTTCAACACATCAGTCAGGCTTAATCAATTGCAAAGGCTCCTTTTGCCTGGGTCCTCCTGAAAATTTGCGCTACATCCAGAGACCTCTATGCCTTCTTCTGAATATTGCATGATTCTCTCCTTCTGTCATGGGTCAGCAGACTCCCCAGCGGGTTGCAAATGGCTGTCTTGATTTTGTCCATGTGTTCGCGAATGTCTGGCTGAAAGCATAGCCTTAGGGAAATGAGTTTCTCTTCTGGGATCTCTGTCTTACCCACTTCCCCTTTTCAAAGGGTTAGTGAGGTCGATGTGTCTTGTCCTGCTTTCACGGGGGTCAAGCCAACTGCCCGGGAAACTGGAAGATGATGTGTGAACGCTCTCATCCACTGTCCTTCCTGGGTGGAAGGAAGACATTTGTGGTAAGCATCTTCAGGTCTCAGGGGATTTTTCCTGGGGAGTGATATGGCTGGGGTCAATGATGACATAATCTGTCTGGAAGAGAGATGATGACCTAAAAATCATGCTCAGAGAGGTTATGCTGAGGCCCTGTGGGAAAGTCCTTTGGCCCAGCCTTCCAGATCTTCTTTAGAGCGGACTCCCATTTTGATTTCTTTCACCTGCACCAAGTAATCCAAAAGACCTGGGTGGCCGATTTTGGTCAGGCTGATTCCTTGGCTCCTTTCCTCTTTTTGTGTCCTTTAGCACAACCTGCCTCCGAGGAGTTCACCGTTGCGAGGACAAAAGGTGAGGGATTTCCCGTGATTTGCCCTGGCCCCATCTGACACTTAGGCAAGTGAGGATACACCTCAAAAGGCAGTAGGGTTTGCTGACAAAGCTGAGGCATGTCCCCTGGTGTTTGCTTGACCTTGCCTGGTTGACTAAGTGGCGGTGATGTGCGTGGGTGGATACTTAGGAATCAGAGAATCCTGAAACCTGTGTGCTGGAGTCATCTTCGATAGCCTGCGTCCAAGTCCGATACGGCCTACTGAAAGGGGAGAATCGGCCAACTAGAAAAATGTGTTTTCCTGAGACATTTATGAGATGTGAATGGCTCAGAGCTCTACAGGAGACTGGTCAACTTGCTGTATTTGAACGCGTGTGTCAGTTGCGGTTGGACTCGTAGGATTTGCAGGGCGCATTTCCCATGAATCTTGAAACTGGATGAGCGACTCAGTAGTCCGATAGCTGGCTCCAGCTTTCAAGTGAAGGTAGCTGCACAGATAAGTGCATAGAAAATCTAAAGTCAGGGTCGATGCCAGGTGTGAAGGGCACACGAGGGTCAGGAGCACTTTCAGGTTCATGCCACAGGAAGTCATGTTTCCCTGGAGCTCTGGACAGTGAAAGCAGGCGTAAGTGCTGCCTTGCACATGTGCAAAGATCACTGCTCCTACAGAGTTGGTTGGAATCCTGTAGAGGTTCCATAAGACTCCTGCTCTCTTTGTGCCAAGGAATCCTCTGATGGTTGATAAACAGGAGGAGATGTGTTCCCTGTGTTCCCATTCTTTGGGAATGAGGTGGCCTGGACTGTGTCTCTCCATGGCACAAGGGTGAAATCAAACTCTGGAAATGCCTAGTTGAATTTGGGGCCAAATTCTTGGTGAAAGCCCTCTTCCGAGTGTCCCACAGCTCATTTGAAGATCCCCAGTTTTGGGAACCCTTGGATGTCATTTCCTGGAAGTGCTCGTGCACGGAACAGTGCCTGTGGACACAGATTTGGCTTCCTCGTAGACATTAGCCGGGGCTGATCAAATGAATAGCCTGTTCTTGGCTGGGACTTCCTGAGTATTTTTCTCCATTCGGAGTCCTCTATGCCTTGTCTTGATCTGGCACGCGTCTGCCTTTCTGTCAAGGGTCAGCAGTCTCACTAATGGGCGAGAAGTGTGTGTCTCGATTTTGTCCATACTTGGGGCTATATGTGGAAAAAGCGTAGCTGTTAGGCAATGAATGTCTCTCGTCTGATGTCTGACTTACTTCTTTGCCCTTCTTAAAAGGATTGCAAGGTCGAAGCCTGTTTTCCTGCTTTCATGAGGGTCAAGCTACTCCCCGGGAAACTGGAAGAGGATGTGGGAACCTTCTCATCCTGCGTGATTGCGGGCTGGATGGACGATATCGGTGGTGAGGAACTTGAAGACTCAGGTGATTTTTCCCGGGGATTGAGATGTCTCGGGTCAATGAAGACACCTCAACTTGTCTCGAAGAGAGATGATGACATAAAAATCATGCTCAATAGGATCCCGCTGAGGCCCAGAGAGAAACTCCTTTTCACTAACATGAATGATCTGCTTTAGAGTGGACCCCCGTTGTGATCCCTTTTTCCTCCACCAAGTGATCAAAAACTCCTCCCTGACCGATTTTGGCCATGCTGATTCCTTGGCTCTTTTCCTCTTTTTCTGTCATTTAGAGAGACCTGCTTTCAAGAGATTCACCACCGAAAGAACTCAAGGTGAGTGAATGACGACGGTTTTCCCTTGTCTCTGGTGATACTTAGACAAGTGAAAAGGGAGCCCAAGAGGCAGTCGGGTTTTGTGGAAAAGCTGAGACGTGTCCCCTGCTTTGAGCTTGACCTGACCGATTGACCAAGTGGCGGTGATATGCACGGGTGGATAGTTAGGAAGCACAGGAACCTAGAAGAATTTCCACTTGAGTAATTTTTGCTAGTCCGGTTCCCAGTCGGGTATGTCTACGGAAGTTTGAGAATATTTTCAACTCTCAACTCTTCACGGGCTGGGAGTGTGTAGCAGCTCTACTGGAGAAACCAGAGAGACTTGCCAGAGTTGAAAGCCTGTGTCAGTTGCGACTGGACTCTTAGGATCTCTAGGGCATCTTTCCCAGACATCTCGGTATTGGATGAAGAATTGAGTAGCCTGATACCTCGCTGTAGCATTCAAGAAAAGGCAGCAGCACCAATATCTGAGTCAAAAAGCTAATGGCAGGTTCAATCCCATTCGGTAAGTGGGTCGCGAGCGTCGTGACTCATTTCAGGTTCATGCCACAGGAGGTCATGATCCGCTGAGAGTCTAATCAGGAAATGCAGGCATAACTGCTGCCTTCCACATGTGGAAAGATCATTTTCTTGACAGATCTTTGGAATCTTGTAGAGATTCCATAGAACTCCTTTTCCGTGTGCCCCACGGGATCCTCTGATGCTTGATATACGGGAGGAGATGTGATCCCTCTCTGGGGATTATTGGGGCCTGAGGTAGATTCGATTGTGTCTCTCCATGGCTCAGTGGTGAAATGAAAGCGTTGAAGGACTGTGGCAATTTTAACAAGTGTTGGCAGAATTCTTGGAAAGCTATTCTTTTCTAAATGTCCTCCAGCTGATTTGAAGATCCCCCGGTGCTGGGGACTCTTGCGTGCCATTTCCCGGGAGTCTGCACACATTGGACAGTGCCCGTGGACACATATTTGGCAGCCTTCAACACATCAGTCAGGCTTAATCAATTGCAAAGGCTCCTTTTGCCTGGGTCCTCCTGAAAATTTGTGCTACATCCAGAGACCTCTATGCCTTCTTCTGAATATTGCATGATTCTCTCCTTCTGTCATGGGTCAGCAGACTCCCCAGCGGGTTGCAAATGGCTGTCTTGATTTTGTCCATGTGTTCGCGAATGTCTGGCTGAAAGCATAGCCTTAGGGAAATGAGTTTCTCTTCTGGGACCTCTGTCTTACCCACTTCCCCTTTTCAAAGGGTTAGTGAGGTCGATGTGTCTTGTCCTGCTTTCACGGGGGTCAAGCCAACTGCCCGGGAAACTGGAAGATGATGTGTGAACGCTCTCATCCACTGTCCTTCCTGGGTGGAAGGAAGACATTTGTGGTAAGCATCTTCAGGTCTCAGGGGATTTTTCCTGGGGAGTGATATGGCTGGGGTCAATGATGACATAATCTGTCTGGAAGAGAGATGATGACCTAAAAATCATGCTCAGAGAGGTTATGCTGAGGCCCTGTGGGAAAGTCCTTTGGCCCAGCCTTCCAGATCTTCTTTAGAGCGGACTCCCATTTTGATTTCTTTCACCTGCACCAAGTAATCCAAAAGACCTGGGTGGCCGATTTTGGTCAGGCTGATTCCTTGGCTCCTTTCCTCTTTTTGTGTCCTTTAGCACAACCTGCCTCCGAGGAGTTCACCGTTGCGAGGACAAAAGGTGAGGGATTTCCCGTGATTTGCCCTGGCCCCATCTGACACTTAGGCAAGTGAGGATACACCTCAAAAGGCAGTAGGGTTTGCTGACAAAGCTGAGGCATGTCCCCTGGTGTTTGCTTGACCTTGCCTGGTTGACTAAGTGGCGGTGATGTGCGTGGGTGGATACTTAGGAATCAGAGAATCCTGAAACCTGTGTGCTGGAGTCATCTTCGATAGCCTGCGTCCAAGTCCGATACGGCCTACTGAAAGGGGAGAATCGGCCAACTAGAAAAATGTGTTTTCCTGAGACATTTATGAGATGTGAATGGCTCAGAGCTCTACAGGAGACTGGTCAACTTGCTGTATTTGAACGCGTGTGTCAGTTGCGGTTGGACTCGTAGGATTTGCAGGGCGCATTTCCCATGAATCTTGAAACTGGATGAGCGACTCAGTAGTCCGATAGCTGGCTCCAGCTTTCAAGTGAAGGTAGCTGCACAGATAAGTGCATAGAAAATCTAAAGTCAGGGTCGATGCCAGGTGTGAAGGGCACACGAGGGTCAGGAGCACTTTCAGGTTCATGCCACAGGAAGTCATGTTTCCCTGGAGCTCTGGACAGTGAAAGCAGGCGTAAGTGCTGCCTTGCACATGTGCAAAGATCACTGCTCCTACAGAGTTGGTTGGAATCCTGTAGAGGTTCCATAAGACTCCTGCTCTCTTTGTGCCAAGGAATCCTCTGATGGTTGATAAACAGGAGGAGATGTGTTCCCTGTGTTCCCATTCTTTGGGAATGAGGTGGCCTGGACTGTGTCTCTCCATGGCACAAGGGTGAAATCAAACTCTGGAAATGCCTAGTTGAATTTGGGGCCAAATTCTTGGTGAAAGCCCTCTTCCGAGTGTCCCACAGCTCATTTGAAGATCCCCAGTTTTGGGAACCCTTGGATGTCATTTCCTGGAAGTGCTCGTGCACGGAACAGTGCCTGTGGACACAGATTTGGCTTCCTCGTAGACATTAGCCGGGGCTGATCAAATGAATAGCCTGTTCTTGGCTGGGACTTCCTGAGTATTTTTCTCCATTCGGAGTCCTCTATGCCTTGTCTTGATCTGGCATGCGTCTGCCTTTCTGTCAAGGGTCAGCAGTCTCACTAATGGGCGAGAAGTGTGTGTCTCGATTTTGTCCATACTTGGGGCTATATGTGGAAAAAGCGTAGCTGTTAGGCAATGAATGTCTCTCGTCTGATGTCTGACTTACTTCTTTGCCCTTCTTAAAAGGATTGCAAGGTCGAAGCCTGTTTTCCTGCTTTCATGAGGGTCAAGCTACTCCCCGGGAAACCGGAAGAGGATGTGGGAACCTTCTCATCCTGCGTGATTGCGGGCTGGATGGACGATATCGGTGGTGAGGAACTTGAAGACTCAGGTGATTTTTCCCGGGGATTGAGATGTCTCGGGTCAATGAAGACACCTCAACTTGTCTCGAAGAGAGATGATGACATAAAAATCATGCTCAATAGGATCCCGCTGAGGCCCAGAGAGAAACTCCTTTTCACTAACATGAATGATCTGCTTTAGAGTGGACCCCCGTTGTGATCCCTTTTTCCTCCACCAAGTGATCAAAAACTCCTCCCTGACCGATTTTGGCCATGCTGATTCCTTGGCTCTTTTCCTCTTTTTCTGTCATTTAGAGAGACCTGCTTTCAAGAGATTCACCACCGAAAGAACTCAAGGTGAGTGAATGACGACGGTTTTCCCTTGTCTCTGGTGATACTTAGACAAGTGAAAAGGGAGCCCAAGAGGCAGTCGGGTTTTGTGGAAAAGCTGAGACGTGTCCCCTGCTTTGAGCTTGACCTGACCGATTGACCAAGTGGCGGTGATATGCACGGGTGGATAGTTAGGAAGCACAGGAACCTAGAAGAATTTCCACTTGAGTAATTTTTGCTAGTCCGGTTCCCAGTCGGGTATGTCTACGGAAGTTTGAGAATATTTTCAACTCTCAACTCTTCACGGGCTGGGAGTGTGTAGCAGCTCTACTGGAGAAACCAGAGAGACTTGCCAGAGTTGAAAGCCTGTGTCAGTTGCGACTGGACTCTTAGGATCTCTAGGGCATCTTTCCCAGACATCTCGGTATTGGATGAAGAATTGAGTAGCCTGATACCTCGCTGTAGCATTCAAGAAAAGGCAGCAGCACCAATATCTGAGTCAAAAAGCTAATGGCAGGTTCAATCCCATTCGGTAAGTGGGTCGCGAGCGTCGTGACTCATTTCAGGTTCATGCCACAGGAGGTCATGATCCGCTGAGAGTCTAATCAGGAAATGCAGGCATAACTGCTGCCTTCCACATGTGGAAAGATCATTTTCTTGACAGATCTTTGGAATCTTGTAGAGATTCCATAGAACTCCTTTTCCGTGTGCCCCACGGGATCCTCTGATGCTTGATATCCAGGAGGAGATGTGATCCCTCTCTGGGGATTATTGGGGCCTGAGGTAGATTCGATTGTGTCTCTCCATGGCTCAGTGGTGAAATGAAAGCGTTGAAGGACTGTGGCAATTTTAACAAGTGTTGGCAGAATTCTTGGAAAGCTATTCTTTTCTAAATGTCCTCCAGCTGATTTGAAGATCCCCCGGTGCTGGGGACTCTTGCGTGCCATTTCCCGGGAGTCTGCACACATTGGACAGTGCCCGTGGACACATATTTGGCAGCCTTCAACACATCAGTCAGGCTTAATCAATTGCAAAGGCTCCTTTTGCCTGGGTCCTCCTGAAAATTTGTGCTACATCCAGAGACCTCTATGCCTTCTTCTGAATATTGCATGATTCTCTCCTTCTGTCATGGGTCAGCAGACTCCCCAGCGGGTTGCAAATGGCTGTCTTGATTTTGTCCATGTGTTCGCGAATGTCTGGCTGAAAGCATAGCCTTAGGGAAATGAGTTTCTCCTCTGGGATCTCTGTCTTACCCACTTCCCCTTTTCAAAGGGTTAGTGAGGTCGATGTGTCTTGTCCTGCTTTCACGGGGGTCAAGCCAACTGCCCGGGAAACTGGAAGATGATGTGTGAACGCTCTCATCCACTGTCCTTCCTGGGTGGAAGGAAGACATTTGTGGTAAGCATCTTCAGGTCTCAGGGGATTTTTCCTGGGGAGTGATATGGCTGGGGTCAATGATGACATAATCTGTCTGGAAGAGAGATGATGACCTAAAAATCATGCTCAGAGAGGTTATGCTGAGGCCCTGTGGGAAAGTCCTTTGGCCCAGCCTTCCAGATCTTCTTTAGAGCGGACTCCCATTTTGATTTCTTTCACCTGCACCAAGTAATCCAAAAGACCTGGGTGGCCGATTTTGGTCAGGCTGATTCCTTGGCTCCTTTCCTCTTTTTGTGTCCTTTAGCACAACCTGCCTCCGAGGAGTTCACCGTTGCGAGGACAAAAGGTGAGGGATTTCCCGTGATTTGCCCTGGCCCCATCTGACACTTAGGCAAGTGAGGATACACCTCAAAAGGCAGTAGGGTTTGCTGACAAAGCTGAGGCATGTCCCCTGGTGTTTGCTTGACCTTGCCTGGTTGACTAAGTGGCGGTGATGTGCGTGGGTGGATACTTAGGAATCAGAGAATCCTGAAACCTGTGTGCTGGAGTCATCTTCGATAGCCTGCGTCCAAGTCCGATACGGCCTACTGAAAGGGGAGAATCGGCCAACTAGAAAAATGTGTTTTCCTGAGACATTTATGAGATGTGAATGGCTCAGAGCTCTACAGGAGACTGGTCAACTTGCTGTATTTGAACGCGTGTGTCAGTTGCGGTTGGACTCGTAGGATTTGCAGGGCGCATTTCCCATGAATCTTGAAACTGGATGAGCGACTCAGTAGTCCGATAGCTGGCTCCAGCTTTCAAGTGAAGGTAGCTGCACAGATAAGTGCATAGAAAATCTAAAGTCAGGGTCGATGCCAGGTGTGAAGGGCACACGAGGGTCAGGAGCACTTTCAGGTTCATGCCACAGGAAGTCATGTTTCCCTGGAGCTCTGGACAGTGAAAGCAGGCGTAAGTGCTGCCTTGCACATGTGCAAAGATCACTGCTCCTACAGAGTTGGTTGGAATCCTGTAGAGGTTCCATAAGACTCCTGCTCTCTTTGTGCCAAGGAATCCTCTGATGGTTGATAAACAGGAGGAGATGTGTTCCCTGTGTTCCCATTCTTTGGGAATGAGGTGGCCTGGACTGTGTCTCTCCATGGCACAAGGGTGAAATCAAACTCTGGAAATGCCTAGTTGAATTTGGGGCCAAATTCTTGGTGAAAGCACTCTTCCGAGTGTCCCACAGCTCATTTGAAGATCCCCAGTTTTGGGAACCCTTGGATGTCATTTCCTGGAAGTGCTCGTGCACGGAACAGTGCCTGTGGACACAGATTTGGCTTCCTCGTAGACATTAGCCGGGGCTGATCAAATGAATAGCCCGTTCTTGGCTGGGACTTCCTGAGTATTTTTCTCCATTCGGAGTCCTCTATGCCTTGTCTTGATCTGGCACGTGTCTGCCTTTCTGTCAAGGGTCAGCAGTCTCACTAATGGGCGAGAAGTGTGTGTCTCGATTTTGTCCATACTTGGGGCTATATGTGGAAAAAGCGTAGCTGTTAGGCAATGAATGTCTCTCGTCTGATGTCTGACTTACTTCTTTGCCCTTCTTAAAAGGATTGCAAGGTCGAAGCCTGTTTTCCTGCTTTCATGAGGGTCAAGCTACTCCCCGGGAAACCGGAAGAGGATGTGGGAACCTTCTCATCCTGCGTGATTGCGGGCTGGATGGACGATATCGGTGGTGAGGAACTTGAAGACTCAGGTGATTTTTCCCGGGGATTGAGATGTCTCGGGTCAATGAAGACACCTCAACTTGTCTCGAAGAGAGATGATGACATAAAAATCATGCTCAATAGGATCCCGCTGAGGCCCAGAGAGAAACTCCTTTTCACTAACATGAATGATCTGCTTTAGAGTGGACCCCCGTTGTGATCCCTTTTTCCTCCACCAAGTGATCAAAAACTCCTCCCTGACCGATTTTGGCCATGCTGATTCCTTGGCTCTTTTCCTCTTTTTCTGTCATTTAGAGAGACCTGCTTTCAAGAGATTCACCACCGAAAGAACTCAAGGTGAGTGAATGACGACGGTTTTCCCTTGTCTCTGGTGATACTTAGACAAGTGAAAAGGGAGCCCAAGAGGCAGTCGGGTTTTGTGGAAAAGCTGAGACGTGTCCCCTGCTTTGAGCTTGACCTGACCGATTGACCAAGTGGCGGTGATATGCACGGGTGGATAGTTAGGAAGCACAGGAACCTAGAAGAATTTCCACTTGAGTAATTTTTGCTAGTCCGGTTCCCAGTCGGGTATGTCTACGGAAGTTTGAGAATATTTTCAACTCTCAACTCTTTACGGGCTGGGAGTGTGTAGCAGCTCTACTGGAGAAACCAGAGAGACTTGCCAGAGTTGAAAGCCTGTGTCAGTTGCGACTGGACTCTTAGGATCTCTAGGGCATCTTTCCCAGACATCTCGGTATTGGATGAAGAATTGAGTAGCCTGATACCTCGCTGTAGCATTCAAGAAAAGGCAGCAGCACCAATATCTGAGTCAAAAAGCTAATGGCAGGTTCAATCCCATTCGGTAAGTGGGTCGCGAGCGTCATGACTCATTTCAGGTTCATGCCACAGGAGGTCATGATCCGCTGAGAGTCTAATCAGGAAATGCAGGCATAACTGCTGCCTTCCACATGTGGAAAGATCATTTTCTTGACAGATCTTTGGAATCTTGTAGAGATTCCATAGAACTCCTTTTCCGTGTGCCCCACGGGATCCTCTGATGCTTGATATCCAGGAGGAGATGTGATCCCTCTCTGGGGATTATTGGGGCCTGAGGTAGATTCGATTGTGTCTCTCCATGGCTCAGTGGTGAAATGAAAGCGTTGAAGGACTGTGGCAATTTTAACAAGTGTTGGCAGAATTCTTGGAAAGCTATTCTTTTCCAAATGTCCTCCAGCTGATTTGAAGATCCCCCGGTGCTGGGGACTCTTGCGTGCCATTTCCCGGGAGTCCGCACACATTGGACAGTGCCCGTGGACGCATACTTGGCAGCCTTCAACACATCAGTCAGGCTTAATCAATGGCAAAGGCTCCTTTTGCCTGGGTCCTCCTGAAAATTTGTGCTACATCCAGAGACCTCTCTGCCTTCTTCTGAATATTGCATGATTCTCTCCTTCTGTCATGGGTCAGCAGACTCCCCAGCGGGTCGCAAATGGCTGTCTTGATTTTGTCCATGTGTTTGCGAATGTCTGGCTGAAAGCATAGCCTTAGGGAAATGAGTTTCTCCTCTGGGATCTCTGTCTTACCCACTTCCCCTTTTCAAAGGGTTAGTGAGGTCGATGTGTCTTGTCCTGCTTTCACGGGGGTCAAGCCAACTGCCCGGGAAACTGGAAGATGATGTGTGAACGCTCTCATCCACTGTCCTTCCTGGGTGGAAGGAAGACATTTGTGGTAAGCATCTTCAGGTCTCAGGGGATTTTTCCTGGGGAGTGATATGGCTGGGGTCAATGATGACATAATCTGTCTGGAAGAGAGATGATGACCTAAAAATCATGCTCAGAGAGGTTATGCTGAGGCCCTGTGGGAAAGTCCTTTGGCCCAGCCTTCCAGATCTTCTTTAGAGCGGACTCCCATTTTGATTTCTTTCACCTGCACCAAGTAATCCAAAAGACCTGGGTGGCCGATTTTGGTCAGGCTGATTCCTTGGCTCCTTTCCTCTTTTTGTGTCCTTTAGCACAACCTGCCTCCGAGGAGTTCACCGTTGCGAGGACAAAAGGTGAGGGATTTCCCGTGATTTGCCCTGGCCCCATCTGACACTTAGGCAAGTGAGGATACACCTCAAAAGGCAGTAGGGTTTGCTGACAAAGCTGAGGCATGTCCCCTGGTGTTTGCTTGACCTTGCCTGGTTGACTAAGTGGCGGTGATGTGCGTGGGTGGATACTTAGGAATCAGAGAATCCTGAAACATGTGCGCTGGAGTCGTCTGCGATAGCCTGGGTCCAAGTCCGATACGGCCTACTGAAAGGGGAGAATCGGCCAACTAGAAAAATGTGTTTTCCTGAGACATTTATGAGATGTGAATGGCTCAGAGCTCTACAGGAGACTGGTCAACTTGCTGTATTTGAACGCGTGTGTCAGTTGCGGTTGGACTCGTAGGATTTGCAGGGCGCATTTCCCATGAATCTTGAAACTGGATGAGCGACTCAGTAGTCCGATAGCTGGCTCCAGCTTTCAAGTGAAGGTAGCTGCACAGATAAGTGCATAGAAAATCTAAAGTCAGGGTCGATGCCAGGTGTGAAGGGCACACGAGGGTCAGGAGCACTTTCAGGTTCATGCCACAGGAAGTCATGTTTCCCTGGAGCTCTGGACAGTGAAAGCAGGCGTAAGTGCTGCCTTGCACATGTGCAAAGATCACTGCTCCTACAGAGTTGGTTGGAATCCTGTAGAGGTTCCATAAGACTCCTGCTCTCTTTGTGCCAAGGAATCCTCTGATGGTTGATAAACAGGAGGAGATGTGTTCCCTGTGTTCCCATTCTTTGGGAATGAGGTGGCCTGGACTGTGTCTCTCCATGGCACAAGGGTGAAATCAAACTCTGGAAATGCCTAGTTGAATTTGGGGCCAAATTCTTGGTGAAAGCACTCTTCCGAGTGTCCCACAGCTCATTTGAAGATCCCCAGTTTTGGGAACCCTTGGATGTCATTTCCTGGAAGTGCTCGTGCACGGAACAGTGCCTGTGGACACAGATTCGGCTTCCTCGTAGACATTAGCCGGGGCTGATCAAATGAATAGCCCGTTCTTGGCTGGGACTTCCTGAGTATTTTTCTCCATTCGGAGTCCTCTATGCCTTGTCTTGATCTGGCACGCGTCTGCCTTTCTGTCAAGGGTCAGCAGTCTCACTAATGGGCGAGAAGTGTGTGTCTCGATTTTGTCCATACTTGGGGCTATATGTGGAAAAAGCGTAGCTGTTAGGCAATGAATGTCTCTCGTCTGATGTCTGACTTACTTCTTTGCCCTTCTTAAAAGGATTGCAAGGTCGAAGCCTGTTTTCCTGCTTTCATGAGGGTCAAGCTACTCCCCGGGAAACCGGAAGAGGATGTGGGAACCTTCTCATCCTGCGTGATTGCGGGCTGGATGGACGATATCGGTGGTGAGGAACTTGAAGACTCAGGTGATTTTTCCCGGGGATTGAGATGTCTCGGGTCAATGAAGACACCTCAACTTGTCTCGAAGAGAGATGATGACATAAAAATCATGCTCAATAGGATCCCGCTGAGGCCCAGAGAGAAACTCCTTTTCACTAACATGAATGATCTGCTTTAGAGTGGACCCCCGTTGTGATCCCTTTTTCCTCCACCAAGTGATCAAAAACTCCTCCCTGACCGATTTTGGCCATGCTGATTCCTTGGCTCTTTTCCTCTTTTTCTGTCATTTAGAGAGACCTGCTTTCAAGAGATTCACCACCGAAAGAACTCAAGGTGAGTGAATGACGACGGTTTTCCCTTGTCTCTGGTGATACTTAGACAAGTGAAAAGGGAGCCCAAGAGGCAGTCGGGTTTTGTGGAAAAGCTGAGACGTGTCCCCTGCTTTGAGCTTGACCTGACCGATTGACCAAGTGGCGGTGATATGCACGGGTGGATAGTTAGGAAGCACAGGAACCTAGAAGAATTTCCACTTGAGTAATTTTTGATAGTCCGGTTCCCAGTCGGGTATGTCTACGGAAGTTTGAGAATATTTTCAACTCTCAACTCTTTACGGGCTGGGAGTGTGTAGCAGCTCTACTGGAGAAACCAGAGAGACTTGCCAGAGTTGAAAGCCTGTGTCAGTTGCGACTGGACTCTTAGGATCTCTAGGGCATCTTTCCCAGACATCTCGGTATTGGATGAAGAATTGAGTAGCCTGATACCTCGCTGTAGCATTCAAGAAAAGGCAGCAGCACCAATATCTGAGTCAAAAAGCTAATGGCAGGTTCAATCCCATTCGGTAAGTGGGTCGCGAGCGTCATGACTCATTTCAGGTTCATGCCACAGGAGGTCATGATCCGCTGAGAGTCTAATCAGGAAATGCAGGCATAACTGCTGCCTTCCACATGTGGAAAGATCATTTTCTTGACAGATCTTTGGAATCTTGTAGAGATTCCATAGAACTCCTTTTCCGTGTGCCCCACGGGATCCTCTGATGCTTGATATCCAGGAGGAGATGTGATCCCTCTCTGGGGATTATTGGGGCCTGAGGTAGATTCGATTGTGTCTCTCCATGGCTCAGTGGTGAAATGAAAGCGTTGAAGGACTGTGGCAATTTTAACAAGTGTTGGCAGAATTCTTGGAAAGCTATTCTTTTCTAAATGTCCTCCAGCTGATTTGAAGATCCCCCGGTGCTGGGGACTCTTGCGTGCCATTTCCCGGGAGTCCGCACACATTGGACAGTGCCCGTGGACGCATACTTGGCAGCCTTCAACACATCAGTCAGGCTTAATCAATGGCAAAGGCTCCTTTTGCCTGGGTCCTCCTGAAAATTTGTGCTACATCCAGAGACCTCTCTGCCTTCTTCTGAATATTGCATGATTCTCTCCTTCTGTCATGGGTCAGCAGACTCCCCAGCGGGTCGCAAATGGCTGTCTTGATTTTGTCCATGTGTTTGCGAATGTCTGGCTGAAAGCATAGCCTTAGGGAAATGAGTTTCTCCTCTGGGATCTCTGTCTTACCCACTTCCCCTTTTCAAAGGGTTAGTGAGGTCGATGTGTCTTGTCCTGCTTTCACGGGGGTCAAGCCAACTGCCCGGGAAACTGGAAGATGATGTGGGAACGCTCTCATCCACTGTCCTTCCTGGGTGGAAGGAAGACATTTGTGGTAAGCATCTTCAGGTCTCAGGGGATTTTTCCTGGGGAGTGATATGGCTGGGGTCAATGATGACATAATCTGTCTGGAAGAGAGATGATGACCTAAAAATCATGCTCAGAGAGGTTATGCTGAGGCCCTGTGGGAAAGTCCTTTGGCCCAGCCTTCCAGATCTTCTTTAGAGCGGACTCCCATTTTGATTTCTTTCACCTGCACCAAGTAATCCAAAAGACCTGGGTGGCCGATTTTGGTCAGGCTGATTCCTTGGCTCCTTTCCTCTTTTTGTGTCCTTTAGCACAACCTGCCTCCGAGGAGTTCACCGTTGCGAGGACAAAAGGTGAGGGATTTCCCGTGATTTGCCCTGGCCCCATCTGACACTTAGGCAAGTGAGGATACACCTCAAAAGGCAGTAGGGTTTGCTGACAAAGCTGAGGCATGTCCCCTGGTGTTTGCTTGACCTTGCCTGGTTGACTAAGTGGCGGTGATGTGCGTGGGTGGATACTTAGGAATCAGAGAATCCTGAAACCTGTGTGCTGGAGTCATCTTCGATAGCCTGCGTCCAAGTCCGATACGGCCTACTGAAAGGGGAGAATCGGCCAACTAGAAAAATGTGTTTTCCTGAGACATTTATGAGATGTGAATGGCTCAGAGCTCTACAGGAGACTGGTCAACTTGCTGTATTTGAACGCGTGTGTCAGTTGCGGTTGGACTCGTAGGATTTGCAGGGCGCATTTCCCATGAATCTTGAAACTGGATGAGCGACTCAGTAGTCCGATAGCTGGCTCCAGCTTTCAAGTGAAGGTAGCTGCACAGATAAGTGCATAGAAAATCTAAAGTCAGGGTCGATGCCAGGTGTGAAGGGCACACGAGGGTCAGGAGCACTTTCAGGTTCATGCCACAGGAAGTCATGTTTCCCTGGAGCTCTGGACAGTGAAAGCAGGCGTAAGTGCTGCCTTGCACATGTGCAAAGATCACTGCTCCTACAGAGTTGGTTGGAATCCTGTAGAGGTTCCATAAGACTCCTGCTCTCTTTGTGCCAAGGAATCCTCTGATGGTTGATAAACAGGAGGAGATGTGTTCCCTGTGTTCCCATTCTTTGGGAATGAGGTGGCCTGGACTGTGTCTCTCCATGGCACAAGGGTGAAATCAAACTCTGGAAATGCCTAGTTGAATTTGGGGCCAAATTCTTGGTGAAAGCCCTCTTCCGAGTGTCCCACAGCTCATTTGAAGATCCCCAGTTTTGGGAACCCTTGGATGTCATTTCCTGGAAGTGCTCGTGCACGGAACAGTGCCTGTGGACACAGATTCGGCTTCCTCGTAGACATTAGCCGGGGCTGATCAAATGAATAGCCCGTTCTTGGCTGGGACTTCCTGAGTATTTTTCTCCATTCGGAGTCCTCTATGTCTTGTCTTGATCTGGCACGTGTCTGCCTTTCTGTCAAGGGTCAGCAGTCTCACTAATGGGCGAGAAGTGTGTGTCTCGATTTTGTCCATACTTGGGGCTATATGTGGAAAAAGCGTAGCTGTTAGGCAATGAATGTCTCTCGTCTGATGTCTGACTTACTTCTTTGCCCTTCTTAAAAGGATTGCAAGGTCGAAGCCTGTTTTCCTGCTTTCATGAGGGTCAAGCTACTCCCCGGGAAACCGGAAGAGGATGTGGGAACCTTCTCATCCTGCGTGATTGCGGGCTGGATGGACGATATCGGTGGTGAGGAACTTGAAGACTCAGGTGATTTTTCCCGGGGATTGAGATGTCTCGGGTCAATGAAGACACCTCAACTTGTCTCGAAGAGAGATGATGACATAAAAATCATGCTCAATAGGATCCCGCTGAGGCCCAGAGAGAAACTCCTTTTCACTAACATGAATGATCTGCTTTAGAGTGGACCCCCGTTGTGATCCCTTTTTCCTCCACCAAGTGATCAAAAACTCCTCCCTGACCGATTTTGGCCATGCTGATTCCTTGGCTCTTTTCCTCTTTTTCTGTCATTTAGAGAGACCTGCTTTCAAGAGATTCACCACCGAAAGAACTCAAGGTGAGTGAATGACGACGGTTTTCCCTTGTCTCTGGTGATACTTAGACAAGTGAAAAGGGAGCCCAAGAGGCAGTCGGGTTTTGTGGAAAAGCTGAGACGTGTCCCCTGCTTTGAGCTTGACCTGACCGATTGACCAAGTGGCGGTGATATGCACGGGTGGATAGTTAGGAAGCACAGGAACCTAGAAGAATTTCCACTTGAGTAATTTTTGCTAGTCCGGTTCCCAGTCGGGTATGTCTACGGAAGTTTGAGAATATTTTCAACTCTCAACTCTTTACGGGCTGGGAGTGTGTAGCAGCTCTACTGGAGAAACCAGAGAGACTTGCCAGAGTTGAAAGCCTGTGTCAGTTGCGACTGGACTCTTAGGATCTCTAGGGCATCTTTCCCAGACATCTCGGTATTGGATGAAGAATTGAGTAGCCTGATACCTCGCTGTAGCATTCAAGAAAAGGCAGCAGCACCAATATCTGAGTCAAAAAGCTAATGGCAGGTTCAATCCCATTCGGTAAGTGGGTCGCGAGCGTCATGACTCATTTCAGGTTCATGCCACAGGAGGTCATGATCCGCTGAGAGTCTAATCAGGAAATGCAGGCATAACTGCTGCCTTCCACATGTGGAAAGATCATTTTCTTGACAGATCTTTGGAATCTTGTAGAGATTCCATAGAACTCCTTTTCCGTGTGCCCCACGGGATCCTCTGATGCTTGATATCCAGGAGGAGATGTGATCCCTCTCTGGGGATTATTGGGGCCTGAGGTAGATTCGATTGTGTCTCTCCATGGCTCAGTGGTGAAATGAAAGCGTTGAAGGACTGTGGCAATTTTAACAAGTGTTGGCAGAATTCTTGGAAAGCTATTCTTTTCCAAATGTCCTCCAGCTGATTTGAAGATCCCCCGGTGCTGGGGACTCTTGCGTGCCATTTCCCGGGAGTCCGCACACATTGGACAGTGCCCGTGGACGCATACTTGGCAGCCTTCAACACATCAGTCAGGCTTAATCAATGGCAAAGGCTCCTTTTGCCTGGGTCCTCCTGAAAATTTGTGCTACATCCAGAGACCTCTCTGCCTTCTTCTGAATATTGCATGATTCTCTCCTTCTGTCATGGGTCAGCAGACTCCCCAGCGGGTCGCAAATGGCTGTCTTGATTTTGTCCATGTGTTTGCGAATGTCTGGCTGAAAGCATAGCCTTAGGGAAATGAGTTTCTCCTCTGGGATCTCTGTCTTACCCACTTCCCCTTTTCAAAGGGTTAGTGAGGTCGATGTGTCTTGTCCTGCTTTCACGGGGGTCAAGCCAACTGCCCGGGAAACTGGAAGATGATGTGGGAACGCTCTCATCCACTGTCCTTCCTGGGTGGAAGGAAGACATTTGTGGTAAGCATCTTCAGGTCTCAGGGGATTTTTCCTGGGGAGTGATATGGCTGGGGTCAATGATGACATAATCTGTCTGGAAGAGAGATGATGACCTAAAAATCATGCTCAGAGAGGTTATGCTGAGGCCCTGTGGGAAAGTCCTTTGGCCCAGCCTTCCAGATCTTCTTTAGAGCGGACTCCCATTTTGATTTCTTTCACCTGCACCAAGTAATCCAAAAGACCTGGGTGGCCGATTTTGGTCAGGCTGATTCCTTGGCTCCTTTCCTCTTTTTGTGTCCTTTAGCACAACCTGCCTCCGAGGAGTTCACCGTTGCGAGGACAAAAGGTGAGGGATTTCCCGTGATTTGCCCTGGCCCCATCTGACACTTAGGCAAGTGAGGATACACCTCAAAAGGCAGTAGGGTTTGCTGACAAAGCTGAGGCATGTCCCCTGGTGTTTGCTTGACCTTGCCTGGTTGACTAAGTGGCGGTGATGTGCGTGGGTGGATACTTAGGAATCAGAGAATCCTGAAACCTGTGTGCTGGAGTCATCTTCGATAGCCTGCGTCCAAGTCCGATACGGCCTACTGAAAGGGGAGAATCGGCCAACTAGAAAAATGTGTTTTCCTGAGACATTTATGAGATGTGAATGGCTCAGAGCTCTACAGGAGACTGGTCAACTTGCTGTATTTGAACGCGTGTGTCAGTTGCGGTTGGACTCGTAGGATTTGCAGGGCGCATTTCCCATGAATCTTGAAACTGGATGAGCGACTCAGTAGTCCGATAGCTGGCTCCAGCTTTCAAGTGAAGGTAGCTGCACAGATAAGTGCATAGAAAATCTAAAGTCAGGGTCGATGCCAGGTGTGAAGGGCACACGAGGGTCAGGAGCACTTTCAGGTTCATGCCACAGGAAGTCATGTTTCCCTGGAGCTCTGGACAGTGAAAGCAGGCGTAAGTGCTGCCTTGCACATGTGCAAAGATCACTGCTCCTACAGAGTTGGTTGGAATCCTGTAGAGGTTCCATAAGACTCCTGCTCTCTTTGTGCCAAGGAATCCTCTGATGGTTGATAAACAGGAGGAGATGTGTTCCCTGTGTTCCCATTCTTTGGGAATGAGGTGGCCTGGACTGTGTCTCTCCATGGCACAAGGGTGAAATCAAACTCTGGAAATGCCTAGTTGAATTTGGGGCCAAATTCTTGGTGAAAGCCCTCTTCCGAGTGTCCCACAGCTCATTTGAAGATCCCCAGTTTTGGGAACCCTTGGATGTCATTTCCTGGAAGTGCTCGTGCACGGAACAGTGCCTGTGGACACAGATTCGGCTTCCTCGTAGACATTAGCCGGGGCTGATCAAATGAATAGCCCGTTCTTGGCTGGGACTTCCTGAGTATTTTTCTCCATTCGGAGTCCTCTATGTCTTGTCTTGATCTGGCACGTGTCTGCCTTTCTGTCAAGGGTCAGCAGTCTCACTAATGGGCGAGAAGTGTGTGTCTCGATTTTGTCCATACTTGGGGCTATATGTGGAAAAAGCGTAGCTGTTAGGCAATGAATGTCTCTCGTCTGATGTCTGACTTACTTCTTTGCCCTTCTTAAAAGGATTGCAAGGTCGAAGCCTGTTTTCCTGCTTTCATGAGGGTCAAGCTACTCCCCGGGAAACCGGAAGAGGATGTGGGAACCTTCTCATCCTGCGTGATTGCGGGCTGGATGGACGATATCGGTGGTGAGGAACTTGAAGACTCAGGTGATTTTTCCCGGGGATTGAGATGTCTCGGGTCAATGAAGACACCTCAACTTGTCTCGAAGAGAGATGATGACATAAAAATCATGCTCAATAGGATCCCGCTGAGGCCCAGAGAGAAACTCCTTTTCACTAACATGAATGATCTGCTTTAGAGTGGACCCCCGTTGTGATCCCTTTTTCCTCCACCAAGTGATCAAAAACTCCTCCCTGACCGATTTTGGCCATGCTGATTCCTTGGCTCTTTTCCTCTTTTTCTGTCATTTAGAGAGACCTGCTTTCAAGAGATTCACCACCGAAAGAACTCAAGGTGAGTGAATGACGACGGTTTTCCCTTGTCTCTGGTGATACTTAGACAAGTGAAAAGGGAGCCCAAGAGGCAGTCGGGTTTTGTGGAAAAGCTGAGACGTGTCCCCTGCTTTGAGCTTGACCTGACCGATTGACCAAGTGGCGGTGATATGCACGGGTGGATAGTTAGGAAGCACAGGAACCTAGAAGAATTTCCACTTGAGTAATTTTTGATAGTCCGGTTCCCAGTCGGGTATGTCTACGGAAGTTTGAGAATATTTTCAACTCTCAACTCTTTACGGGCTGGGAGTGTGTAGCAGCTCTACTGGAGAAACCAGAGAGACTTGCCAGAGTTGAAAGCCTGTGTCAGTTGCGACTGGACTCTTAGGATCTCTAGGGCATCTTTCCCAGACATCTCGGTATTGGATGAAGAATTGAGTAGCCTGATACCTCGCTGTAGCATTCAAGAAAAGGCAGCAGCACCAATATCTGAGTCAAAAAGCTAATGGCAGGTTCAATCCCATTCGGTAAGTGGGTCGCGAGCGTCATGACTCATTTCAGGTTCATGCCACAGGAGGTCATGATCCGCTGAGAGTCTAATCAGGAAATGCAGGCATAACTGCTGCCTTCCACATGTGGAAAGATCATTTTCTTGACAGATCTTTGGAATCTTGTAGAGATTCCATAGAACTCCTTTTCCGTGTGCCCCACGGGATCCTCTGATGCTTGATATCCAGGAGGAGATGTGATCCCTCTCTGGGGATTATTGGGGCCTGAGGTAGATTCGATTGTGTCTCTCCATGGCTCAGTGGTGAAATGAAAGCGTTGAAGGACTGTGGCAATTTTAACAAGTGTTGGCAGAATTCTTGGAAAGCTATTCTTTTCTAAATGTCCTCCAGCTGATTTGAAGATCCCCCGGTGCTGGGGACTCTTGCGTGCCATTTCCCGGGAGTCCGCACACATTGGACAGTGCCCGTGGACGCATACTTGGCAGCCTTCAACACATCAGTCAGGCTTAATCAATGGCAAAGGCTCCTTTTGCCTGGGTCCTCCTGAAAATTTGTGCTACATCCAGAGACCTCTCTGCCTTCTTCTGAATATTGCATGATTCTCTCCTTCTGTCATGGGTCAGCAGACTCCCCAGCGGGTTGCAAATGGCTGTCTTGATTTTGTCCATGTGTTCGCGAATGTCTGGCTGAAAGCATAGCCTTAGGGAAATGAGTTTCTCCTCTGGGATCTCTGTCTTACCCACTTCCCCTTTTCAAAGGGTTAGTGAGGTCGATGTGTCTTGTCCTGCTTTCACGGGGGTCAAGCCAACTGCCCGGGAAACTGGAAGATGATGTGTGAATGCTCTCATCCACTGTCCTTCCTGGGTGGAAGGAAGACATTTGTGGTAAGCATCTTCAGGTCTCAGGGGATTTTTCCTGGAGAGTGATATGGCTGGGGTCAATGATGACATAATCTGTCTGGAAGAGAGATGATGACCTAAAAATCATGCTCAGAGAGGTTATGCTGAGGCCCTGTGGGAAAGTCCTTTGGCCCAGCCTTCCAGATCTTCTTTAGAGCGGACTCCCATTTTGATTTCTTTCACCTGCACCAAGTAATCCAAAAGACCTGGGTGGCCGATTTTGGTCAGGCTGATTCCTTGGCTCCTTTCCTCTTTTTGTGTCCTTTAGCACAACCTGCCTCCGAGGAGTTCACCGTTGCGAGGACAAAAGGTGAGGGATTTCCCGTGATTTGCCCTGGCCCCATCTGACACTTAGGCAAGTGAGGATACACCTCAAAAGGCAGTAGGGTTTGCTGACAAAGCTGAGGCATGTCCCCTGGTGTTTGCTTGACCTTGCCTGGTTGACTAAGTGGCGGTGATGTGCGTGGGTGGATACTTAGGAATCAGAGAATCCTGAAACCTGTGTGCTGGAGTCATCTTCGATAGCCTGCGTCCAAGTCCGATACGGCCTACTGAAAGGGGAGAATCGGCCAACTAGAAAAATGTGTTTTCCTGAGACATTTATGAGATGTGAATGGCTCAGAGCTCTACAGGAGACTGGTCAACTTGCTGTATTTGAACGCGTGTGTCAGTTGCGGTTGGACTCGTAGGATTTGCAGGGCGCATTTCCCATGAATCTTGAAACTGGATGAGCGACTCAGTAGTCCGATAGCTGGCTCCAGCTTTCAAGTGAAGGTAGCTGCACAGATAAGTGCATAGAAAATCTAAAGTCAGGGTCGATGCCAGGTGTGAAGGGCACACGAGGGTCAGGAGCACTTTCAGGTTCATGCCACAGGAAGTCATGTTTCCCTGGAGCTCTGGACAGTGAAAGCAGGCGTAAGTGCTGCCTTGCACATGTGCAAAGATCACTGCTCCTACAGAGTTGGTTGGAATCCTGTAGAGGTTCCATAAGACTCCTGCTCTCTTTGTGCCAAGGAATCCTCTGATGGTTGATAAACAGGAGGAGATGTGTTCCCTGTGTTCCCATTCTTTGGGAATGAGGTGGCCTGGACTGTGTCTCTCCATGGCACAAGGGTGAAATCAAACTCTGGAAATGCCTAGTTGAATTTGGGGCCAAATTCTTGGTGAAAGCCCTCTTCCGAGTGTCCCACAGCTCATTTGAAGATCCCCAGTTTTGGGAACCCTTGGATGTCATTTCCTGGAAGTGCTCGTGCACGGAACAGTGCCTGTGGACACAGATTTGGCTTCCTCGTAGACATTAGCCGGGGCTGATCAAATGAATAGCCTGTTCTTGGCTGGGACTTCCTGAGTATTTTTCTCCATTCGGAGTCCTCTATGCCTTGTCTTGATCTGGCACGTGTCTGCCTTTCTGTCAAGAGTCAGCAGTCTCACTAATGGGCGAGAAGTGTGTGTCTCGATTTTGTCCATACTTGGGGCTATATGTGGAAAAAGCGTAGCTGTTAGGCAATGAATGTCTCTCGTCTGATGTCTGACTTACTTCTTTGCCCTTCTTAAAAGGATTGCAAGGTCGAAGCCTGTTTTCCTGCTTTCATGAGGGTCAAGCTACTCCCCGGGAAACCGGAAGAGGATGTGGGAACCTTCTCATCCTGCGTGATTGCGGGCTGGATGGACGATATCGGTGGTGAGGAACTTGAAGACTCAGGTGATTTTTCCCGGGGATTGAGATGTCTCGGGTCAATGAAGACACCTCAACTTGTCTCGAAGAGAGATGATGACATAAAAATCATGCTCAATAGGATCCCGCTGAGGCCCAGAGAGAAACTCCTTTTCACTAACATGAATGATCTGCTTTAGAGTGGACCCCCGTTGTGATCCCTTTTTCCTCCACCAAGTGATCAAAAACTCCTCCCTGACCGATTTTGGCCATGCTGATTCCTTGGCTCTTTTCCTCTTTTTCTGTCATTTAGAGAGACCTGCTTTCAAGAGATTCACCACCGAAAGAACTCAAGGTGAGTGAATGACGACGGTTTTCCCTTGTCTCTGGTGATACTTAGACAAGTGAAAAGGGAGCCCAAGAGGCAGTCGGGTTTTGTGGAAAAGCTGAGACGTGTCCCCTGCTTTGAGCTTGACCTGACCGATTGACCAAGTGGCGGTGATATGCACGGGTGGATAGTTAGGAAGCACAGGGACCTAGAAGAATTTCCACTTGAGTAATTTTTGATAGTCCGGTTCCCAGTCGGGTATGTCTACGGAAGTTTGAGAATATTTTCAACTCTCAACTCTTTACGGGCTGGGAGTGTGTAGCAGCTCTACTGGAGAAACCAGAGAGACTTGCCAGAGTTGAAAGCCTGTGTCAGTTGCGACTGGACTCTTAGGATCTCTAGGGCATCTTTCCCAGACATCTCGGTATTGGATGAAGAATTGAGTAGCCTGATACCTTGCTGTAGCATTCCAGAAAAGGCAGCAGCACCAATATCTGAGTCAAAAAGCTAATGGCAGGTTCAATCCCATTCGGTAAGTGGGTCGCGAGCGTCATGACTCATTTCAGGTTCATGCCACAGGAGGTCATGATCCGCTGAGAGTCTAATCAGGAAATGCAGGCATAACTGCTGCCTTCCACATGTGGAAAGATCATTTTCTTGACAGATCTTTGGAATCTTGTAGAGATTCCATAGAACTCCTTTTCCGTGTGCCCCACGGGATCCTCTGATGCTTGATATCCAGGAGGAGATGTGATCCCTCTCTGGGGATTATTGGGGCCTGAGGTAGATTCGATTGTGTCTCTCCATGGCTCAGTGGTGAAATGAAAGCGTTGAAGGACTGTGGCAATTTTAACAAGTGTTGGCAGAATTCTTGGAAAGCTATTCTTTTCCAAATGTCCTCCAGCTGATTTGAAGATCCCCCGGTGCTGGGGACTCTTGGGTGCCATTTCCCGGGAGTCCGCACACATTGGACAGTGCCCGTGGATGTGTTCCCTGTGTTCCCATTCTTTGGGAATGAGGTGGCCTGGACTGTGTCTCTCCATGGCACAAGGGTGAAATCAAACTCTGGAAATGCCTAGTTGAATTTGGGGCCAAATTCTTGGTGAAAGCCCTCTTCCGAGTGTCCCACAGCTCATTTGAAGATCCCCAGTTTTGGGAACCCTTGGATGTCATTTCCTGGAAGTGCTCGTGCACGGAACAGTGCCTGTGGACACAGATTCGGCTTCCTCGTAGACATTAGCCGGGGCTGATCAAATGAATAGCCCGTTCTTGGCTGGGACTTCCTGAGTATTTTTCTCCATTCGGAGTCCTCTATGCCTTGTCTTGATCTGGCACGTGTCTGCCTTTCTGTCAAGGGTCAGCAGTCTCACTAATGGGCGAGAAGTGTGTGTCTCGATTTTGTCCATACTTGGGGCTATATGTGGAAAAAGCGTAGCTGTTAGGCAATGAATGTCTCTCGTCTGATGTCTGACTTACTTCTTTGCCCTTCTTAAAAGGATTGCAAGGTCGAAGCCTGTTTTCCTGCTTTCATGAGGGTCAAGCTACTCCCCGGGAAACCGGAAGAGGATGTGGGAACCTTCTCATCCTGCGTGATTGCGGGCTGGATGGACGATATCGGTGGTGAGGAACTTGAAGACTCAGGTGATTTTTCCCGGGGATTGAGATGTCTCGGGTCAACGAAGACACCTCAACTTGTCTCGAAGAGAGATGATGACATAAAAATCATGCTCAATAGGATCCCGCTGAGGCCCAGAGAGAAACTCCTTTTCACTAACATGAATGATCTGCTTTAGAGTGGACCCCCGTTGTGATCCCTTTTTCCTCCACCAAGTGATCAAAAACTCCTCCCTGACCGATTTTGGCCATGCTGATTCCTTGGCTCTTTTCCTCTTTTTCTGTCATTTAGAGAGACCTGCTTTCAAGAGATTCACCACCGAAAGAACTCAAGGTGAGTGAATGACGACGGTTTTCCCTTGTCTCTGGTGATACTTAGACAAGTGAAAAGGGAGCCCAAGAGGCAGTCGGGTTTTGTGGAAAAGCTGAGACGTGTCCCCTGCTTTGAGCTTGACCTGACCGATTGACCAAGTGGCGGTGATATGCACGGGTGGATAGTTAGGAAGCACAGGGACCTAGAAGAATTTCCACTTGAGTAATTTTTGATAGTCCGGTTCCCAGTCGGGTATGTCTACGGAAGTTTGAGAATATTTTCAACTCTCAACTCTTTACGGGCTGGGAGTGTGTAGCAGCTCTACTGGAGAAACCAGAGAGACTTGCCAGAGTTGAAAGCCTGTGTCAGTTGCGACTGGACTCTTAGGATCTCTAGGGCATCTTTCCCAGACATCTCGGTATTGGATGAAGAATTGAGTAGCCTGATACCTCGCTGTAGCATTCAAGAAAAGGCAGCAGCACCAATATCTGAGTCAAAAAGCTAATGGCAGGTTCAATCCCATTCGGTAAGTGGGTCGCGAGCGTCATGACTCATTTCAGGTTCATGCCACAGGAGGTCATGATCCGCTGAGAGTCTAATCAGGAAATGCAGGCATAACTGCTGCCTTCCACATGTGGAAAGATCATTTTCTTGACAGATCTTTGGAATCTTGTAGAGATTCCATAGAACTCCTTTTCCGTGTGCCCCACGGGATCCTCTGATGCTTGATATCCAGGAGGAGATGTGATCCCTCTCTGGGGATTATTGGGGCCTGAGGTAGATTCGATTGTGTCTCTCCATGGCTCAGTGGTGAAATGAAAGCGTTGAAGGACTGTGGCAATTTTAACAAGTGTTGGCAGAATTCTTGGAAAGCTATTCTTTTCCAAATGTCCTCCAGCTGATTTGAAGATCCCCCGGTGCTGGGGACTCTTGCGTGCCATTTCCCGGGAGTCTGCACACATTGGACAGTGCCCGTGGACGCATATTTGGCAGCCTTCAACACATCAGTCAGGCTTAATCAATGGCAAAGGCTCCTTTTGCCTGGGTCCTCCTGAAAATTTGTGCTACATCCAGAGACCTCTCTGCCTTCTTCTGAATATTGCATGATTCTCTCCTTCTGTCATGGGTCAGCAGACTCCCCAGCGGGTTGCAAATGGCTGTCTTGATTTTGTCCATGTGTTCGCGAATGTCTGGCTGAAAGCATAGCCTTAGGGAAATGAGTTTCTCCTCTGGGATCTCTGTCTTACCCACTTCCCCTTTTCAAAGGGTTAGTGAGGTCGATGTGTCTTGTCCTGCTTTCACGGGGGTCAAGCCAACTGCCCGGGAAACTGGAAGATGATGTGTGAACGCTCTCATCCACTGTCCTTCCTGGGTGGAAGGAAGACATTTGTGGTAAGCATCTTCAGGTCTCAGGGGATTTTTCCTGGAGAGTGATATGGCTGGGGTCAATGATGACATAATCTGTCTGGAAGAGAGATGATGACCTAAAAATCATGCTCAGAGAGGTTATGCTGAGGCCCTGTGGGAAAGTCCTTTGGCCCAGCCTTCCAGATCTTCTTTAGAGCGGACTCCCATTTTGATTTCTTTCACCTGCACCAAGTAATCCAAAAGACCTGGGTGGCCGATTTTGGTCAGGCTGATTCCTTGGCTCCTTTCCTCTTTTTGTGTCCTTTAGCACAACCTGCCTCCGAGGAGTTCACCGTTGCGAGGACAAAAGGTGAGGGATTTCCCGTGATTTGCCCTGGCCCCATCTGACACTTAGGCAAGTGAGGATACACCTCAAAAGGCAGTAGGGTTTGCTGACAAAGCTGAGGCATGTCCCCTGGTGTTTGCTTGACCTTGCCTGGTTGACTAAGTGGCGGTGATGTGCGTGGGTGGATACTTAGGAATCAGAGAATCCTGAAACCTGTGTGCTGGAGTCATCTTCGATAGCCTGCGTCCAAGTCCGATACGGCCTACTGAAAGGGGAGAATCGGCCAACTAGAAAAACGTGTTTTCCTGAGACATTTATGAGATGTGAATGGCTCAGAGCTCTACAGGAGACTGGTCAACTTGCTGTATTTGAACGCGTGTGTCAGTTGCGGTTGGACTCGTAGGATTTGCAGGGCGCATTTCCCATGAATCTTGAAACTGGATGAGCGACTCAGTAGTCCGATAGCTGGCTCCAGCTTTCAAGTGAAGGTAGCTGCACAGATAAGTGCATAGAAAATCTAAAGTCAGGGTCGATGCCAGGTGTGAAGGGCACACGAGGGTCAGGAGCACTTTCAGGTTCATGCCACAGGAAGTCATGTTTCCCTGGAGCTCTGGACAGTGAAAGCAGGCGTAAGTGCTGCCTTGCACATGTGCAAAGATCACTGCTCCTACAGAGTTGGTTGGAATCCTGTAGAGGTTCCATAAGACTCCTGCTCTCTTTGTGCCAAGGAATCCTCTGATGGTTGATAAACAGGAGGAGATGTGTTCCCTGTGTTCCCATTCTTTGGGAATGAGGTGGCCTGGACTGTGTCTCTCCATGGCACAAGGGTGAAATCAAACTCTGGAAATGCCTAGTTGAATTTGGGGCCAAATTCTTGGTGAAAGCCCTCTTCCGAGTGTCCCACAGCTCATTTGAAGATCCCCAGTTTTGGGAACCCTTGGATGTCATTTCCTGGAAGTGCTCGTGCACGGAACAGTGCCTGTGGACACAGATTCGGCTTCCTCGTAGACATTAGCCGGGGCTGATCAAATGAATAGCCCGTTCTTGGCTGGGACTTCCTGAGTATTTTTCTCCATTCGGAGTCCTCTATGCCTTGTCTTGATCTGGCACGTGTCTGCCTTTCTGTCAAGGGTCAGCAGTCTCACTAATGGGCGAGAAGTGTGTGTCTCGATTTTGTCCATACTTGGGGCTATATGTGGAAAAAGCGTAGCTGTTAGGCAATGAATGTCTCTCGTCTGATGTCTGACTTACTTCTTTGCCCTTCTTAAAAGGATTGCAAGGTCGAAGCCTGTTTTCCTGCTTTCATGAGGGTCAAGCTACTCCCCGGGAAACCGGAAGAGGATGTGGGAACCTTCTCATCCTGCGTGATTGCGGGCTGGATGGACGATATCGGTGGTGAGGAACTTGAAGACTCAGGTGATTTTTCCCGGGGATTGAGATGTCTCGGGTCAACGAAGACACCTCAACTTGTCTCGAAGAGAGATGATGACATAAAAATCATGCTCAATAGGATCCCGCTGAGGCCCAGAGAGAAACTCCTTTTCACTAACATGAATGATCTGCTTTAGAGTGGACCCCCGTTGTGATCCCTTTTTCCTCCACCAAGTGATCAAAAACTCCTCCCTGACCGATTTTGGCCATGCTGATTCCTTGGCTCTTTTCCTCTTTTTCTGTCATTTAGAGAGACCTGCTTTCAAGAGATTCACCACCGAAAGAACTCAAGGTGAGTGAATGACGACGGTTTTCCCTTGTCTCTGGTGATACTTAGACAAGTGAAAAGGGAGCCCAAGAGGCAGTCGGGTTTTGTGGAAAAGCTGAGACGTGTCCCCTGCTTTGAGCTTGACCTGACCGATTGACCAAGTGGCGGTGATATGCACGGGTGGATAGTTAGGAAGCACAGGGACCTAGAAGAATTTCCACTTGAGTAATTTTTGATAGTCCGGTTCCCAGTCGGGTATGTCTACGGAAGTTTGAGAATATTTTCAACTCTCAACTCTTTACGGGCTGGGAGTGTGTAGCAGCTCTACTGGAGAAACCAGAGAGACTTGCCAGAGTTGAAAGCCTGTGTCAGTTGCGACTGGACTCTTAGGATCTCTAGGGCATCTTTCCCAGACATCTCGGTATTGGATGAAGAATTGAGTAGCCTGATACCTCGCTGTAGCATTCAAGAAAAGGCAGCAGCACCAATATCTGAGTCAAAAAGCTAATGGCAGGTTCAATCCCATTCGGTAAGTGGGTCGCGAGCGTCATGACTCATTTCAGGTTCATGCCACAGGAGGTCATGATCCGCTGAGAGTCTAATCAGGAAATGCAGGCATAACTGCTGCCTTCCACATGTGGAAAGATCATTTTCTTGACAGATCTTTGGAATCTTGTAGAGATTCCATAGAACTCCTTTTCCGTGTGCCCCACGGGATCCTCTGATGCTTGATATCCAGGAGGAGATGTGATCCCTCTCTGGGGATTATTGGGGCCTGAGGTAGATTCGATTGTGTCTCTCCATGGCTCAGTGGTGAAATGAAAGCGTTGAAGGACTGTGGCAATTTTAACAAGTGTTGGCAGAATTCTTGGAAAGCTATTCTTTTCCAAATGTCCTCCAGCTGATTTGAAGATCCCCCGGTGCTGGGGACTCTTGCGTGCCATTTCCCGGGAGTCTGCACACATTGGACAGTGCCCGTGGACGCATATTTGGCAGCCTTCAACACATCAGTCAGGCTTAATCAATGGCAAAGGCTCCTTTTGCCTGGGTCCTCCTGAAAATTTGTGCTACATCCAGAGACCTCTCTGCCTTCTTCTGAATATTGCATGATTCTCTCCTTCTGTCATGGGTCAGCAGACTCCCCAGCGGGTTGCAAATGGCTGTCTTGATTTTGTCCATGTGTTCGCGAATGTCTGGCTGAAAGCATAGCCTTAGGGAAATGAGTTTCTCCTCTGGGATCTCTGTCTTACCCACTTCCCCTTTTCAAAGGGTTAGTGAGGTCGATGTGTCTTGTCCTGCTTTCACGGGGGTCAAGCCAACTGCCCGGGAAACTGGAAGATGATGTGTGAACGCTCTCATCCACTGTCCTTCCTGGGTGGAAGGAAGACATTTGTGGTAAGCATCTTCAGGTCTCAGGGGATTTTTCCTGGAGAGTGATATGGCTGGGGTCAATGATGACATAATCTGTCTGGAAGAGAGATGATGACCTAAAAATCATGCTCAGAGAGGTTATGCTGAGGCCCTGTGGGAAAGTCCTTTGGCCCAGCCTTCCAGATCTTCTTTAGAGCGGACTCCCATTTTGATTTCTTTCACCTGCACCAAGTAATCCAAAAGACCTGGGTGGCCGATTTTGGTCAGGCTGATTCCTTGGCTCCTTTCCTCTTTTTGTGTCCTTTAGCACAACCTGCCTCCGAGGAGTTCACCGTTGCGAGGACAAAAGGTGAGGGATTTCCCGTGATTTGCCCTGGCCCCATCTGACACTTAGGCAAGTGAGGATACACCTCAAAAGGCAGTAGGGTTTGCTGACAAAGCTGAGGCATGTCCCCTGGTGTTTGCTTGACCTTGCCTGGTTGACTAAGTGGCGGTGATGTGCGTGGGTGGATACTTAGGAATCAGAGAATCCTGAAACCTGTGTGCTGGAGTCATCTTCGATAGCCTGCGTCCAAGTCCGATACGGCCTACTGAAAGGGGAGAATCGGCCAACTAGAAAAACGTGTTTTCCTGAGACATTTATGAGATGTGAATGGCTCAGAGCTCTACAGGAGACTGGTCAACTTGCTGTATTTGAACGCGTGTGTCAGTTGCGGTTGGACTCGTAGGATTTGCAGGGCGCATTTCCCATGAATCTTGAAACTGGATGAGCGACTCAGTAGTCCGATAGCTGGCTCCAGCTTTCAAGTGAAGGTAGCTGCACAGATAAGTGCATAGAAAATCTAAAGTCAGGGTCGATGCCAGGTGTGAAGGGCACACGAGGGTCAGGAGCACTTTCAGGTTCATGCCACAGGAAGTCATGTTTCCCTGGAGCTCTGGACAGTGAAAGCAGGCGTAAGTGCTGCCTTGCACATGTGCAAAGATCACTGCTCCTACAGAGTTGGTTGGAATCCTGTAGAGGTTCCATAAGACTCCTGCTCTCTTTGTGCCAAGGAATCCTCTGATGGTTGATAAACAGGAGGAGATGTGTTCCCTGTGTTCCCATTCTTTGGGAATGAGGTGGCCTGGACTGTGTCTCTCCATGGCACAAGGGTGAAATCAAACTCTGGAAATGCCTAGTTGAATTTGGGGCCAAATTCTTGGTGAAAGCCCTCTTCCGAGTGTCCCACAGCTCATTTGAAGATCCCCAGTTTTGGGAACCCTTGGATGTCATTTCCTGGAAGTGCTCGTGCACGGAACAGTGCCTGTGGACACAGATTTGGCTTCCTCGTAGACATTAGCCGGGGCTGATCAAATGAACAGCCTGTTCTTGGCTGGGACTTCCTGAGTATTTTTCTCCATTCGGAGTCCTCTATGCCTTGTCTTGATCTGGCACGCGTCTGCCTTTCTGTCAAGGGTCAGCAGTCTCACTAATGGGCGAGAAGTGTGTGTCTCGATTTTGTCCATACTTGGGGCTATATGTGGAAAAAGCGTAGCTGTTAGGCAATGAATGTCTCTCGTCTGATGTCTGACTTACTTCTTTGCCCTTCTTAAAAGGATTGCAAGGTCGAAGCCTGTTTTCCTGCTTTCATGAGGGTCAAGCTACTCCCCGGGAAACCGGAAGAGGATGTGGGAACCTTCTCATCCTGCGTGATTGCGGGCTGGATGGACGATATCGGTGGTGAGGAACTTGAAGACTCAGGTGATTTTTCCCGGGGATTGAGATGTCTCGGGTCAATGAAGACACCTCAACTTGTCTCGAAGAGAGATGATGACATAAAAATCATGCTCAATAGGATCCCGCTGAGGCCCAGAGAGAAACTCCTTTTCACTAACATGAATGATCTGCTTTAGAGTGGACCCCCGTTGTGATCCCTTTTTCCTCCACCAAGTGATCAAAAACTCCTCCCTGACCGATTTTGGCCATGCTGATTCCTTGGCTCTTTTCCTCTTTTTCTGTCATTTAGAGAGACCTGCTTTCAAGAGATTCACCACCGAAAGAACTCAAGGTGAGTGAATGACGACGGTTTTCCCTTGTCTCTGGTGATACTTAGACAAGTGAAAAGGGAGCCCAAGAGGCAGTCGGGTTTTGTGGAAAAGCTGAGACGTGTCCCCTGCTTTGAGCTTGACCTGACCGATTGACCAAGTGGCGGTGATATGCACGGGTGGATAGTTAGGAAGCACAGGGACCTAGAAGAATTTCCACTTGAGTAATTTTTGCTAGTCCGGTTCCCAGTCGGGTATGTCTACGGAAGTTTGAGAATATTTTCAACTCTCAACTCTTTACGGGCTGGGAGTGTGTAGCAGCTCTACTGGAGAAACCAGAGAGACTTGCCAGAGTTGAAAGCCTGTGTCAGTTGCGACTGGACTCTTAGGATCTCTAGGGCATCTTTCCCAGACATCTCGGTATTGGATGAAGAATTGAGTAGCCTGATACCTCGCTGTAGCATTCAGGAAAAGGCAGCAGCACCAATATCTGAGTCAAAAAGCTAATGGCAGGTTCAATCCCATTCGGTAAGTGGGTCGCGAGCGTCATGACTCATTTCAGGTTCATGCCACAGGACGTCATGATCCGCTGAGAGTCTAACCAGGAAATGCAGGCATAACTGCTGCCTTCCACATGTGGAAAGATCATTTTCTTGACAGATCTTTGGAATCTTGTAGAGATTCCATAGAACTCCTTTTCCGTGTGCCCCACGGGATCCTCTGATGCTTGATATCCAGGAGGAGATGTGATCCCTCTCTGGGGATTATTGGGGCCTGAGGTAGATTCGATTGTGTCTCTCCATGGCTCAGTGGTGAAATGAAAGCGTTGAAGGACTGTGGCAATTTTAACAAGCGTTGGCAGAATTCTTGGAAAGCTATTCTTTTCCAAATGTCCTCCAGCTGATTTGAAGATCCCCCGGTGCTGGGGACTCTTGCGTGCCATTTCCCGGGAGTCCGCACACATTGGACAGTGCCCGTGGACGCATACTTGGCAGCCTTCAACACATCAGTCAGGCTTAATCAATGGCAAAGGCTCCTTTTGCCTGGGTCCTCCTGAAAATTTGTGCTACATCCAGAGACCTCTCTGCCTTCTTCTGAATATTGCATGATTCTCTCCTTCTGTCATGGGTCAGCAGACTCCCCAGCGGGTTGCAAATGGCTGTCTTGATTTTGTCCATGTGTTTGCGAATGTCTGGCTGAAAGCATAGCCTTAGGGAAATGAGTTTCTCTTCTGGGATCTCTGTCTTACCCACTTCCCCTTTTCAAAGGGTTAGTGAGGTCGATGTGTCTTGTCCTGCTTTCACGGGGGTCAAGCCAACTGCCCGGGAAACTGGAAGATGATGTGGGAACGCTCTCATCCACTGTCCTTCCTGGGTGGAAGGAAGACATTTGTGGTAAGCATCTTCAGGTCTCAGGGGATTTTTCCTGGGGAGTGATATGGCTGGGGTCAATGATGACATAATCTGTCTGGAAGAGAGATGATGACCTAAAAATCATGCTCAGAGAGGTTATGCTGAGGCCCTGTGGGAAAGTCCTTTGGCCCAGCCTTCCAGATCTTCTTTAGAGCGGACTCCCATTTTGATTTCTTTCACCTGCACCAAGTAATCCAAAAGACCTGGGTGGCCGATTTTGGTCAGGCTGATTCCTTGGCTCCTTTCCTCTTTTTGTGTCCTTTAGCACAACCTGCCTCCGAGGAGTTCACCGTTGCGAGGACAAAAGGTGAGGGATTTCCCGTGATTTGCCCTGGCCCCATCTGACACTTAGGCAAGTGAGGATACACCTCAAAAGGCAGTAGGGTTTGCTGACAAAGCTGAGGCATGTCCCCTGGTGTTTGCTTGACCTTGCCTGGTTGACTAAGTGGCGGTGATGTGCGTGGGTGGATACTTAGGAATCAGAGAATCCTGAAACCTGTGTGCTGGAGTCATCTTCGATAGCCTGCGTCCAAGTCCGATACGGCCTACTGAAAGGGGAGAATCGGCCAACTAGAAAAACGTGTTTTCCTGAGACATTTATGAGATGTGAATGGCTCAGAGCTCTACAGGAGACTGGTCAACTTGCTGTATTTGAACGCGTGTGTCAGTTGCGGTTGGACTCGTAGGATTTGCAGGGCGCATTTCCCATGAATCTTGAAACTGGATGAGCGACTCAGTAGTCCGATAGCTGGCTCCAGCTTTCAAGTGAAGGTAGCTGCACAGATAAGTGCATAGAAAATCTAAAGTCAGGGTCGATGCCAGGTGTGAAGGGCACACGAGGGTCAGGAGCACTTTCAGGTTCATGCCACAGGAAGTCATGTTTCCCTGGAGCTCTGGACAGTGAAAGCAGGCGTAAGTGCTGCCTTGCACATGTGCAAAGATCACTGCTCCTACAGAGTTGGTTGGAATCCTGTAGAGGTTCCATAAGACTCCTGCTCTCTTTGTGCCAAGGAATCCTCTGATGGTTGATAAACAGGAGGAGATGTGTTCCCTGTGTTCCCATTCTTTGGGAATGAGGTGGCCTGGACTGTGTCTCTCCATGGCACAAGGGTGAAATCAAACTCTGGAAATGCCTAGTTGAATTTGGGGCCAAATTCTTGGTGAAAGCCCTCTTCCGAGTGTCCCACAGCTCATTTGAAGATCCCCAGTTTTGGGAACCCTTGGATGTCATTTCCTGGAAGTGCTCGTGCACGGAACAGTGCCTGTGGACACAGATTTGGCTTCCTCGTAGACATTAGCCGGGGCTGATCAAATGAATAGCCTGTTCTTGGCTGGGACTTCCTGAGTATTTTTCTCCATTCGGAGTCCTCTATGCCTTGTCTTGATCTGGCACGCGTCTGCCTTTCTGTCAAGGGTCAGCAGTCTCACTAATGGGCGAGAAGTGTGTGTCTCGATTTTGTCCATACTTGGGGCTATATGTGGAAAAAGCGTAGCTGTTAGGCAATGAATGTCTCTCGTCTGATGTCTGACTTACTTCTTTGCCCTTCTTAAAAGGATTGCAAGGTCGAAGCCTGTTTTCCTGCTTTCATGAGGGTCAAGCTACTCCCCGGGAAACCGGAAGAGGATGTGGGAACCTTCTCATCCTGCGTGATTGCGGGCTGGATGGACGATATCGGTGGTGAGGAACTTGAAGACTCAGGTGATTTTTCCCGGGGATTGAGATGTCTCGGGTCAATGAAGACACCTCAACTTGTCTCGAAGAGAGATGATGACATAAAAATCATGCTCAATAGGATCCCGCTGAGGCCCAGAGAGAAACTCCTTTTCACTAACATGAATGATCTGCTTTAGAGTGGACCCCCGTTGTGATCCCTTTTTCCTCCACCAAGTGATCAAAAACTCCTCCCTGACCGATTCTGGTCATGCTGATTCCTTGGCTCTTTTCCTCTTTTTCTGTCATTTAGAGAGACCTGCTTTCAAGAGATTCACCACCGAAAGAACTCAAGGTGAGTGAATGACGACGGTTTTCCCTTGTCTCTGGTGATACTTAGACAAGTGAAAAGGGAGCCCAAGAGGCAGTCGGGTTTTGTGGAAAAGCTGAGACGTGTCCCCTGCTTTGAGCTTGACCTGACCGATTGACCAAGTGGCGGTGATATGCACGGGTGGATAGTTAGGAAGCACAGGGACCTAGAAGAATTTCCACTTGAGTAATTTTTGCTAGTCCGGTTCCCAGTCGGGTATGTCTACGGAAGTTTGAGAATATTTTCAACTCTCAACTCTTTACGGGATGGGAGTGTGTAGCAGCTCTACTGGAGAAACCAGAGAGACTTGCCAGAGTTGAAAGCCTGTGTCAGTTGCGACTGGACTCTTAGGATCTCTAGGGCATCTTTCCCAGACATCTCGATATTGGATGAAGAATTGAGTAGCCTGATACCTCGCTGTAGCATTCAGGAAAAGGCAGCAGCACCAATATCTGAGTCAAAAAGCTAATGGCAGGTTCAATCCCATTCGGTAAGTGGGTCGCGAGCGTCATGACTCATTTCAGGTTCATGCCACAGGAGGTCATGATCCGCTGAGAGTCTAATCAGGAAATGCAGGCATAACTGCTGCCTTCCACATGTGGAAAGATCATTTTCTTGACAGATCTTTGGAATCTTGTAGAGATTCCATAGAACTCCTTTTCCGTGTGCCCCACGGGATCCTCTGATGCTTGATATCCAGGAGGAGATGTGATCCCTCTCTGGGGATTATTGGGGCCTGAGGTAGATTCGATTGTGTCTCTCCATGGCTCAGTGGTGAAATGAAAGCGTTGAAGGACTGTGGCAATTTTAACAAGTGTTGGCAGAATTCTTGGAAAGCTATTCTTTTCCAAATGTCCTCCAGCTGATTTGAAGATCCCCCGGTGCTGGGGACTCTTGCGTGCCATTTCCCGGGAGTCCGCACACATTGGACAGTGCCCGTGGACGCATACTTGGCAGCCTTCAACACATCAGTCAGGCTTAATCAATGGCAAAGGCTCCTTTTGCCTGGGTCCTCCTGTAAATTTGTGCTACATCCAGAGACCTCTCTGCCTTCTTCTGAATATTGCATGATTCTCTCCTTCTGTCATGGGTCAGCAGACTCCCCAGCGGGTTGCAAATGGCTGTCTTGATTTTGTCCATGTGTTCGCGAATGTCTGGCTGAAAGCATAGCCTTAGGGAAATGAGTTTCTCTTCTGGGATCTCTGTCTTACCCACTTCCCCTTTTCAAAGGGTTAGTGAGGTCGATGTGTCTTGTCCTGCTTTCACGGGGGTCAAGCCAACTGCCCGGGAAACTGGAAGATGATGTGGGAACGCTCTCATCCACTGTCCTTCCTGGGTGGAAGGAAGACATTTGTGGTAAGCATCTTCAGGTCTCAGGGGATTTTTCCTGGGGAGTGATATGGCTGGGGTCAATGATGACATAATCTGTCTGGAAGAGAGATGATGACCTAAAAATCATGCTCAGAGAGGTTATGCTGAGGCCCTGTGGGAAAGTCCTTTGGCCCAGCCTTCCAGATCTTCTTTAGAGCGGACTCCCATTTTGATTTCTTTCACCTGCACCAAGTAATCCAAAAGACCTGGGTGGCCGATTTTGGTCAGGCTGATTCCTTGGCTCCTTTCCTCTTTTTGTGTCCTTTAGCACAACCTGCCTCCGAGGAGTTCACCGTTGCGAGGACAAAAGGTGAGGGATTTCCCGTGATTTGCCCTGGCCCCATCTGACACTTAGGCAAGTGAGGATACACCTCAAAAGGCAGTAGGGTTTGCTGACAAAGCTGAGGCATGTCCCCTGGTGTTTGCTTGACCTTGCCTGGTTGACTAAGTGGCGGTGATGTGCGTGGGTGGATACTTAGGAATCAGAGAATCCTGAAACCTGTGTGCTGGAGTCATCTTCGATAGCCTGCGTCCAAGTCCGATACGGCCTACTGAAAGGGGAGAATCGGCCAACTAGAAAAACGTGTTTTCCTGAGACATTTATGAGATGTGAATGGCTCAGAGCTCTACAGGAGACTGGTCAACTTGCTGTATTTGAACGCGTGTGTCAGTTGCGGTTGGACTCGTAGGATTTGCAGGGCGCATTTCCCATGAATCTTGAAACTGGATGAGCGACTCAGTAGTCCGATAGCTGGCTCCAGCTTTCAAGTGAAGGTAGCTGCACAGATAAGTGCATAGAAAATCTAAAGTCAGGGTCGATGCCAGGTGTGAAGGGCACACGAGGGTCAGGAGCACTTTCAGGTTCATGCCACAGGAAGTCATGTTTCCCTGGAGCTCTGGACAGTGAAAGCAGGCGTAAGTGCTGCCTTGCACATGTGCAAAGATCACTGCTCCTACAGAGTTGGTTGGAATCCTGTAGAGGTTCCATAAGACTCCTGCTCTCTTTGTGCCAAGGAATCCTCTGATGGTTGATAAACAGGAGGAGATGTGTTCCCTGTGTTCCCATTCTTTGGGAATGAGGTGGCCTGGACTGTGTCTCTCCATGGCACAAGGGTGAAATCAAACTCTGGAAATGCCTAGTTGAATTTGGGGCCAAATTCTTGGTGAAAGCCCTCTTCCGAGTGTCCCACAGCTCATTTGAAGATCCCCAGTTTTGGGAACCCTTGGATGTCATTTCCTGGAAGTGCTCGTGCACGGAACAGTGCCTGTGGACACAGATTTGGCTTCCTCGTAGACATTAGCCGGGGCTGATCAAATGAATAGCCTGTTCTTGGCTGGGACTTCCTGAGTATTTTTCTCCATTCGGAGTCCTCTATGCCTTGTCTTGATCTGGCACGCGTCTGCCTTTCTGTCAAGGGTCAGCAGTCTCACTAATGGGCGAGAAGTGTGTGTCTCGATTTTGTCCATACTTGGGGCTATATGTGGAAAAAGCGTAGCTGTTAGGCAATGAATGTCTCTCGTCTGATGTCTGACTTACTTCTTTGCCCTTCTTAAAAGGATTGCAAGGTCGAAGCCTGTTTTCCTGCTTTCATGAGGGTCAAGCTACTCCCCGGGAAACCGGAAGAGGATGTGGGAACCTTCTCATCCTGCGTGATTGCGGGCTGGATGGACGATATCGGTGGTGAGGAACTTGAAGACTCAGGTGATTTTTCCCGGGGATTGAGATGTCTCGGGTCAATGAAGACACCTCAACTTGTCTCGAAGAGAGATGATGACATAAAAATCATGCTCAATAGGATCCCGCTGAGGCCCAGAGAGAAACTCCTTTTCACTAACATGAATGATCTGCTTTAGAGTGGACCCCCGTTGTGATCCCTTTTTCCTCCACCAAGTGATCAAAAACTCCTCCCTGACCGATTCTGGTCATGCTGATTCCTTGGCTCTTTTCCTCTTTTTCTGTCATTTAGAGAGACCTGCTTTCAAGAGATTCACCACCGAAAGAACTCAAGGTGAGTGAATGACGACGGTTTTCCCTTGTCTCTGGTGATACTTAGACAAGTGAAAAGGGAGCCCAAGAGGCAGTCGGGTTTTGTGGAAAAGCTGAGACGTGTCCCCTGCTTTGAGCTTGACCTGACCGATTGACCAAGTGGCGGTGATATGCACGGGTGGATAGTTAGGAAGCACAGGGACCTAGAAGAATTTCCACTTGAGTAATTTTTGCTAGTCCGGTTCCCAGTCGGGTATGTCTACGGAAGTTTGAGAATATTTTCAACTCTCAACTCTTTACGGGATGGGAGTGTGTAGCAGCTCTACTGGAGAAACCAGAGAGACTTGCCAGAGTTGAAAGCCTGTGTCAGTTGCGACTGGACTCTTAGGATCTCTAGGGCATCTTTCCCAGACATCTCGATATTGGATGAAGAATTGAGTAGCCTGATACCTCGCTGTAGCATTCAGGAAAAGGCAGCAGCACCAATATCTGAGTCAAAAAGCTAATGGCAGGTTCAATCCCATTCGGTAAGTGGGTCGCGAGCGTCATGACTCATTTCAGGTTCATGCCACAGGAGGTCATGATCCGCTGAGAGTCTAATCAGGAAATGCAGGCATAACTGCTGCCTTCCACATGTGGAAAGATCATTTTCTTGACAGATCTTTGGAATCTTGTAGAGATTCCATAGAACTCCTTTTCCGTGTGCCCCACGGGATCCTCTGATGCTTGATATCCAGGAGGAGATGTGATCCCTCTCTGGGGATTATTGGGGCCTGAGGTAGATTCGATTGTGTCTCTCCATGGCTCAGTGGTGAAATGAAAGCGTTGAAGGACTGTGGCAATTTTAACAAGTGTTGGCAGAATTCTTGGAAAGCTATTCTTTTCCAAATGTCCTCCAGCTGATTTGAAGATCCCCCGGTGCTGGGGACTCTTGCGTGCCATTTCCCGGGAGTCCGCACACATTGGACAGTGCCCGTGGACGCATACTTGGCAGCCTTCAACACATCAGTCAGGCTTAATCAATGGCAAAGGCTCCTTTTGCCTGGGTCCTCCTGTAAATTTGTGCTACATCCAGAGACCTCTCTGCCTTCTTCTGAATATTGCATGATTCTCTCCTTCTGTCATGGGTCAGCAGACTCCCCAGCGGGTTGCAAATGGCTGTCTTGATTTTGTCCATGTGTTCGCGAATGTCTGGCTGAAAGCATAGCCTTAGGGAAATGAGTTTCTCTTCTGGGATCTCTGTCTTACCCACTTCCCCTTTTCAAAGGGTTAGTGAGGTCGATGTGTCTTGTCCTGCTTTCACGGGGGTCAAGCCAACTGCCCGGGAAACTGGAAGATGATGTGGGAACGCTCTCATCCACTGTCCTTCCTGGGTGGAAGGAAGACATTTGTGGTAAGCATCTTCAGGTCTCAGGGGATTTTTCCTGGGGAGTGATATGGCTGGGGTCAATGATGACATAATCTGTCTGGAAGAGAGATGATGACCTAAAAATCATGCTCAGAGAGGTTATGCTGAGGCCCTGTGGGAAAGTCCTTTGGCCCAGCCTTCCAGATCTTCTTTAGAGCGGACTCCCATTTTGATTTCTTTCACCTGCACCAAGTAATCCAAAAGACCTGGGTGGCCGATTTTGGTCAGGCTGATTCCTTGGCTCCTTTCCTCTTTTTGTGTCCTTTAGCACAACCTGCCTCCGAGGAGTTCACCGTTGCGAGGACAAAAGGTGAGGGATTTCCCGTGATTTGCCCTGGCCCCATCTGACACTTAGGCAAGTGAGGATACACCTCAAAAGGCAGTAGGGTTTGCTGACAAAGCTGAGGCATGTCCCCTGGTGTTTGCTTGACCTTGCCTGGTTGACTAAGTGGCGGTGATGTGCGTGGGTGGATACTTAGGAATCAGAGAATCCTGAAACCTGTGTGCTGGAGTCATCTTCGATAGCCTGCGTCCAAGTCCGATACGGCCTACTGAAAGGGGAGAATCGGCCAACTAGAAAAACGTGTTTTCCTGAGACATTTATGAGATGTGAATGGCTCAGAGCTCTACAGGAGACTGGTCAACTTGCTGTATTTGAACGCGTGTGTCAGTTGCGGTTGGACTCGTAGGATTTGCAGGGCGCATTTCCCATGAATCTTGAAACTGGATGAGCGACTCAGTAGTCCGATAGCTGGCTCCAGCTTTCAAGTGAAGGTAGCTGCACAGATAAGTGCATAGAAAATCTAAAGTCAGGGTCGATGCCAGGTGTGAAGGGCACACGAGGGTCAGGAGCACTTTCAGGTTCATGCCACAGGAAGTCATGTTTCCCTGGAGCTCTGGACAGTGAAAGCAGGCGTAAGTGCTGCCTTGCACATGTGCAAAGATCACTGCTCCTACAGAGTTGGTTGGAATCCTGTAGAGGTTCCATAAGACTCCTGCTCTCTTTGTGCCAAGGAATCCTCTGATGGTTGATAAACAGGAGGAGATGTGTTCCCTGTGTTCCCATTCTTTGGGAATGAGGTGGCCTGGACTGTGTCTCTCCATGGCACAAGGGTGAAATCAAACTCTGGAAATGCCTAGTTGAATTTGGGGCCAAATTCTTGGTGAAAGCCCTCTTCCGAGTGTCCCACAGCTCATTTGAAGATCCCCAGTTTTGGGAACCCTTGGATGTCATTTCCTGGAAGTGCTCGTGCACGGAACAGTGCCTGTGGACACAGATTTGGCTTCCTCGTAGACATTAGCCGGGGCTGATCAAATGAATAGCCTGTTCTTGGCTGGGACTTCCTGAGTATTTTTCTCCATTCGGAGTCCTCTATGCCTTGTCTTGATCTGGCACGCGTCTGCCTTTCTGTCAAGGGTCAGCAGTCTCACTAATGGGCGAGAAGTGTGTGTCTCGATTTTGTCCATACTTGGGGCTATATGTGGAAAAAGCGTAGCTGTTAGGCAATGAATGTCTCTCGTCTGATGTCTGACTTACTTCTTTGCCCTTCTTAAAAGGATTGCAAGGTCGAAGCCTGTTTTCCTGCTTTCATGAGGGTCAAGCTACTCCCCGGGAAACCGGAAGAGGATGTGGGAACCTTCTCATCCTGCGTGATTGCGGGCTGGATGGACGATATCGGTGGTGAGGAACTTGAAGACTCAGGTGATTTTTCCCGGGGATTGAGATGTCTCGGGTCAATGAAGACACCTCAACTTGTCTCGAAGAGAGATGATGACATAAAAATCATGCTCAATAGGATCCCGCTGAGGCCCAGAGAGAAACTCCTTTTCACTAACATGAATGATCTGCTTTAGAGTGGACCCCCGTTGTGATCCCTTTTTCCTCCACCAAGTGATCAAAAACTCCTCCCTGACCGATTTTGGCCATGCTGATTCCTTGGCTCTTTTCCTCTTTTTCTGTCATTTAGAGAGACCTGCTTTCAAGAGATTCACCACCGAAAGAACTCAAGGTGAGTGAATGACGACGGTTTTCCCTTGTCTCTGGTGATACTTAGACAAGTGAAAAGGGAGCCCAAGAGGCAGTCGGGTTTTGTGGAAAAGCTGAGACGTGTCCCCTGCTTTGAGCTTGACCTGACCGATTGACCAAGTGGCGGTGATATGCACGGGTGGATAGTTAGGAAGCACAGGGACCTAGAAGAATTTCCACTTGAGTAATTTTTGCTAGTCCGGTTCCCAGTCGGGTATGTCTACGGAAGTTTGAGAATATTTTCAACTCTCAACTCTTTACGGGATGGGAGTGTGTAGCAGCTCTACTGGAGAAACCAGAGAGACTTGCCAGAGTTGAAAGCCTGTGTCAGTTGCGACTGGACTCTTAGGATCTCTAGGGCATCTTTCCCAGACATCTCGGTATTGGATGAAGAATTGAGTAGCCTGATACCTCGCTGTAGCATTCAAGAAAAGGCAGCAGCACCAATATCTGAGTCAAAAAGCTAATGGCAGGTTCAATCCCATTCGGTAAGTGGGTCGCGAGCGTCATGACTCATTTCAGGTTCATGCCACAGGAGGTCATGATCCGCTGAGAGTCTAATCAGGAAATGCAGGCATAACTGCTGCCTTCCACATGTGGAAAGATCATTTTCTTGACAGATCTTTGGAATCTTGTAGAGATTCCATAGAACTCCTTTTCCGTGTGCCCCACGGGATCCTCTGATGCTTGATATCCAGGAGGAGATGTGATCCCTCTCTGGGGATTATTGGGGCCTGAGGTAGATTCGATTGTGTCTCTCCATGGCTCAGTGGTGAAATGAAAGCGTTGAAGGACTGTGGCAATTTTAACAAGTGTTGGCAGAATTCTTGGAAAGCTATTCTTTTCCAAATGTCCTCCAGCTGATTTGAAGATCCCCCGGTGCTGGGGACTCTTGCGTGCCATTTCCCGGGAGTCCGCACACATTGGACAGTGCCCGTGGACGCATACTTGGCAGCCTTCAACACATCAGTCAGGCTTAATCAATGGCAAAGGCTCCTTTTGCCTGGGTCCTCCTGTAAATTTGTGCTACATCCAGAGACCTCTCTGCCTTCTTCTGAATATTGCATGATTCTCTCCTTCTGTCATGGGTCAGCAGACTCCCCAGCGGGTTGCAAATGGCTGTCTTGATTTTGTCCATGTGTTCGCGAATGTCTGGCTGAAAGCATAGCCTTAGGGAAATGAGTTTCTCTTCTGGGATCTCTGTCTTACCCACTTCCCCTTTTCAAAGGGTTAGTGAGGTCGATGTGTCTTGTCCTGCTTTCACGGGGGTCAAGCCAACTGCCCGGGAAACTGGAAGATGATGTGGGAACGCTCTCATCCACTGTCCTTCCTGGGTGGAAGGAAGACATTTGTGGTAAGCATCTTCAGGTCTCAGGGGATTTTTCCTGGGGAGTGATATGGCTGGGGTCAATGATGACATAATCTGTCTGGAAGAGAGATGATGACCTAAAAATCATGCTCAGAGAGGTTATGCTGAGGCCCTGTGGGAAAGTCCTTTGGCCCAGCCTTCCAGATCTTCTTTAGAGCGGACTCCCATTTTGATTTCTTTCACCTGCACCAAGTAATCCAAAAGACCTGGGTGGCCGATTTTGGTCAGGCTGATTCCTTGGCTCCTTTCCTCTTTTTGTGTCCTTTAGCACAACCTGCCTCCGAGGAGTTCACCGTTGCGAGGACAAAAGGTGAGGGATTTCCCGTGATTTGCCCTGGCCCCATCTGACACTTAGGCAAGTGAGGATACACCTCAAAAGGCAGTAGGGTTTGCTGACAAAGCTGAGGCATGTCCCCTGGTGTTTGCTTGACCTTGCCTGGTTGACTAAGTGGCGGTGATGTGCGTGGGTGGATACTTAGGAATCAGAGAATCCTGAAACCTGTGTGCTGGAGTCATCTTCGATAGCCTGCGTCCAAGTCCGATACGGCCTACTGAAAGGGGAGAATCGGCCAACTAGAAAAACGTGTTTTCCTGAGACATTTATGAGATGTGAATGGCTCAGAGCTCTACAGGAGACTGGTCAACTTGCTGTATTTGAACGCGTGTGTCAGTTGCGGTTGGACTCGTAGGATTTGCAGGGCGCATTTCCCATGAATCTTGAAACTGGATGAGCGACTCAGTAGTCCGATAGCTGGCTCCAGCTTTCAAGTGAAGGTAGCTGCACAGATAAGTGCATAGAAAATCTAAAGTCAGGGTCGATGCCAGGTGTGAAGGGCACACGAGGGTCAGGAGCACTTTCAGGTTCATGCCACAGGAAGTCATGTTTCCCTGGAGCTCTGGACAGTGAAAGCAGGCGTAAGTGCTGCCTTGCACATGTGCAAAGATCACTGCTCCTACAGAGTTGGTTGGAATCCTGTAGAGGTTCCATAAGACTCCTGCTCTCTTTGTGCCAAGGAATCCTCTGATGGTTGATAAACAGGAGGAGATGTGTTCCCTGTGTTCCCATTCTTTGGGAATGAGGTGGCCTGGACTGTGTCTCTCCATGGCACAAGGGTGAAATCAAACTCTGGAAATGCCTAGTTGAATTTGGGGCCAAATTCTTGGTGAAAGCCCTCTTCCGAGTGTCCCACAGCTCATTTGAAGATCCCCAGTTTTGGGAACCCTTGGATGTCATTTCCTGGAAGTGCTCGTGCACGGAACAGTGCCTGTGGACACAGATTTGGCTTCCTCGTAGACATTAGCCGGGGCTGATCAAATGAATAGCCTGTTCTTGGCTGGGACTTCCTGAGTATTTTTCTCCATTCGGAGTCCTCTATGCCTTGTCTTGATCTGGCACGTGTCTGCCTTTCTGTCAAGGGTCAGCAGTCTCACTAATGGGCGAGAAGTGTGTGTCTCGATTTTGTCCATACTTGGGGCTATATGTGGAAAAAGCGTAGCTGTTAGGCAATGAATGTCTCTCGTCTGATGTCTGACTTACTTCTTTGCCCTTCTTAAAAGGATTGCAAGGTCGAAGCCTGTTTTCCTGCTTTCATGAGGGTCAAGCTACTCCCCGGGAAACCGGAAGAGGATGTGGGAACCTTCTCATCCTGCGTGATTGCGGGCTGGATGGACGATATCGGTGGTGAGGAACTTGAAGACTCAGGTGATTTTTCCCGGGGATTGAGATGTCTCGGGTCAATGAAGACACCTCAACTTGTCTCGAAGAGAGATGATGACATAAAAATCATGCTCAATAGGATCCCGCTGAGGCCCAGAGAGAAACTCCTTTTCACTAACATGAATGATCTGCTTTAGAGTGGACCCCCGTTGTGATCCCTTTTTCCTCCACCAAGTGATCAAAAACTCCTCCCTGACCGATTTTGGCCATGCTGATTCCTTGGCTCTTTTCCTCTTTTTCTGTCATTTAGAGAGACCTGCTTTCAAGAGATTCACCACCGAAAGAACTCAAGGTGAGTGAATGACGACGGTTTTCCCTTGTCTCTGGTGATACTTAGACAAGTGAAAAGGGAGCCCAAGAGGCAGTCGGGTTTTGTGGAAAAGCTGAGACGTGTCCCCTGCTTTGAGCTTGACCTGACCGATTGACCAAGTGGCGGTGATATGCACGGGTGGATAGTTAGGAAGCACAGGGACCTAGAAGAATTTCCACTTGAGTAATTTTTGCTAGTCCGGTTCCCAGTCGGGTATGTCTACGGAAGTTTGAGAATATTTTCAACTCTCAACTCTTTACGGGATGGGAGTGTGTAGCAGCTCTACTGGAGAAACCAGAGAGACTTGCCAGAGTTGAAAGCCTGTGTCAGTTGCGACTGGACTCTTAGGATCTCTAGGGCATCTTTCCCAGACATCTCGGTATTGGATGAAGAATTGAGTAGCCTGATACCTCGCTGTAGCATTCAAGAAAAGGCAGCAGCACCAATATCTGAGTCAAAAAGCTAATGGCAGGTTCAATCCCATTCGGTAAGTGGGTCGCGAGCGTCATGACTCATTTCAGGTTCATGCCACAGGAGGTCATGATCCGCTGAGAGTCTAATCAGGAAATGCAGGCATAACTGCTGCCTTCCACATGTGGAAAGATCATTTTCTTGACAGATCTTTGGAATCTTGTAGAGATTCCATAGAACTCCTTTTCCGTGTGCCCCACGGGATCCTCTGATGCTTGATATCCAGGAGGAGATGTGATCCCTCTCTGGGGATTATTGGGGCCTGAGGTAGATTCGATTGTGTCTCTCCATGGCTCAGTGGTGAAATGAAAGCGTTGAAGGACTGTGGCAATTTTAACAAGTGTTGGCAGAATTCTTGGAAAGCTATTCTTTTCCAAATGTCCTCCAGCTGATTTGAAGATCCCCCGGTGCTGGGGACTCTTGCGTGCCATTTCCCGGGAGTCCGCACACATTGGACAGTGCCCGTGGACGCATACTTGGCAGCCTTCAACACATCAGTCAGGCTTAATCAATGGCAAAGGCTCCTTTTGCCTGGGTCCTCCTGTAAATTTGTGCTACATCCAGAGACCTCTCTGCCTTCTTCTGAATATTGCATGATTCTCTCCTTCTGTCATGGGTCAGCAGACTCCCCAGCGGGTTGCAAATGGCTGTCTTGATTTTGTCCATGTGTTCGCGAATGTCTGGCTGAAAGCATAGCCTTAGGGAAATGAGTTTCTCTTCTGGGATCTCTGTCTTACCCACTTCCCCTTTTCAAAGGGTTAGTGAGGTCGATGTGTCTTGTCCTGCTTTCACGGGGGTCAAGCCAACTGCCCGGGAAACTGGAAGATGATGTGGGAACGCTCTCATCCACTGTCCTTCCTGGGTGGAAGGAAGACATTTGTGGTAAGCATCTTCAGGTCTCAGGGGATTTTTCCTGGGGAGTGATATGGCTGGGGTCAATGATGACATAATCTGTCTGGAAGAGAGATGATGACCTAAAAATCATGCTCAGAGAGGTTATGCTGAGGCCCTGTGGGAAAGTCCTTTGGCCCAGCCTTCCAGATCTTCTTTAGAGCGGACTCCCATTTTGATTTCTTTCACCTGCACCAAGTAATCCAAAAGACCTGGGTGGCCGATTTTGGTCAGGCTGATTCCTTGGCTCCTTTCCTCTTTTTGTGTCCTTTAGCACAACCTGCCTCCGAGGAGTTCACCGTTGCGAGGACAAAAGGTGAGGGATTTCCCGTGATTTGCCCTGGCCCCATCTGACACTTAGGCAAGTGAGGATACACCTCAAAAGGCAGTAGGGTTTGCTGACAAAGCTGAGGCATGTCCCCTGGTGTTTGCTTGACCTTGCCTGGTTGACTAAGTGGCGGTGATGTGCGTGGGTGGATACTTAGGAATCAGAGAATCCTGAAACCTGTGTGCTGGAGTCATCTTCGATAGCCTGCGTCCAAGTCCGATACGGCCTACTGAAAGGGGAGAATCGGCCAACTAGAAAAACGTGTTTTCCTGAGACATTTATGAGATGTGAATGGCTCAGAGCTCTACAGGAGACTGGTCAACTTGCTGTATTTGAACGCGTGTGTCAGTTGCGGTTGGACTCGTAGGATTTGCAGGGCGCATTTCCCATGAATCTTGAAACTGGATGAGCGACTCAGTAGTCCGATAGCTGGCTCCAGCTTTCAAGTGAAGGTAGCTGCACAGATAAGTGCATAGAAAATCTAAAGTCAGGGTCGATGCCAGGTGTGAAGGGCACACGAGGGTCAGGAGCACTTTCAGGTTCATGCCACAGGAAGTCATGTTTCCCTGGAGCTCTGGACAGTGAAAGCAGGCGTAAGTGCTGCCTTGCACATGTGCAAAGATCACTGCTCCTACAGAGTTGGTTGGAATCCTGTAGAGGTTCCATAAGACTCCTGCTCTCTTTGTGCCAAGGAATCCTCTGATGGTTGATAAACAGGAGGAGATGTGTTCCCTGTGTTCCCATTCTTTGGGAATGAGGTGGCCTGGACTGTGTCTCTCCATGGCACAAGGGTGAAATCAAACTCTGGAAATGCCTAGTTGAATTTGGGGCCAAATTCTTGGTGAAAGCCCTCTTCCGAGTGTCCCACAGCTCATTTGAAGATCCCCAGTTTTGGGAACCCTTGGATGTCATTTCCTGGAAGTGCTCGTGCACGGAACAGTGCCTGTGGACACAGATTTGGCTTCCTCGTAGACATTAGCCGGGGCTGATCAAATGAATAGCCTGTTCTTGGCTGGGACTTCCTGAGTATTTTTCTCCATTCGGAGTCCTCTATGCCTTGTCTTGATCTGGCACGCGTCTGCCTTTCTGTCAAGGGTCAGCAGTCTCACTAATGGGCGAGAAGTGTGTGTCTCGATTTTGTCCATACTTGGGGCTATATGTGGAAAAAGCGTAGCTGTTAGGCAATGAATGTCTCTCGTCTGATGTCTGACTTACTTCTTTGCCCTTCTTAAAAGGATTGCAAGGTCGAAGCCTGTTTTCCTGCTTTCATGAGGGTCAAGCTACTCCCCGGGAAACCGGAAGAGGATGTGGGAACCTTCTCATCCTGCGTGATTGCGGGCTGGATGGACGATATCGGTGGTGAGGAACTTGAAGACTCAGGTGATTTTTCCCGGGGATTGAGATGTCTCGGGTCAATGAAGACACCTCAACTTGTCTCGAAGAGAGATGATGACATAAAAATCATGCTCAATAGGATCCCGCTGAGGCCCAGAGAGAAACTCCTTTTCACTAACATGAATGATCTGCTTTAGAGTGGACCCCCGTTGTGATCCCTTTTTCCTCCACCAAGTGATCAAAAACTCCTCCCTGACCGATTTTGGCCATGCTGATTCCTTGGCTCTTTTCCTCTTTTTCTGTCATTTAGAGAGACCTGCTTTCAAGAGATTCACCACCGAAAGAACTCAAGGTGAGTGAATGACGACGGTTTTCCCTTGTCTCTGGTGATACTTAGACAAGTGAAAAGGGAGCCCAAGAGGCAGTCGGGTTTTGTGGAAAAGCTGAGACGTGTCCCCTGCTTTGAGCTTGACCTGACCGATTGACCAAGTGGCGGTGATATGCACGGGTGGATAGTTAGGAAGCACAGGGACCTAGAAGAATTTCCACTTGAGTAATTTTTGCTAGTCCGGTTCCCAGTCGGGTATGTCTACGGAAGTTTGAGAATATTTTCAACTCTCAACTCTTTACGGGATGGGAGTGTGTAGCAGCTCTACTGGAGAAACCAGAGAGACTTGCCAGAGTTGAAAGCCTGTGTCAGTTGCGACTGGACTCTTAGGATCTCTAGGGCATCTTTCCCAGACATCTCGGTATTGGATGAAGAATTGAGTAGCCTGATACCTCGCTGTAGCATTCAAGAAAAGGCAGCAGCACCAATATCTGAGTCAAAAAGCTAATGGCAGGTTCAATCCCATTCGGTAAGTGGGTCGCGAGCGTCATGACTCATTTCAGGTTCATGCCACAGGAGGTCATGATCCGCTGAGAGTCTAATCAGGAAATGCAGGCATAACTGCTGCCTTCCACATGTGGAAAGATCATTTTCTTGACAGATCTTTGGAATCTTGTAGAGATTCCATAGAACTCCTTTTCCGTGTGCCCCACGGGATCCTCTGATGCTTGATATCCAGGAGGAGATGTGATCCCTCTCTGGGGATTATTGGGGCCTGAGGTAGATTCGATTGTGTCTCTCCATGGCTCAGTGGTGAAATGAAAGCGTTGAAGGACTGTGGCAATTTTAACAAGTGTTGGCAGAATTCTTGGAAAGCTATTCTTTTCCAAATGTCCTCCAGCTGATTTGAAGATCCCCCGGTGCTGGGGACTCTTGCGTGCCATTTCCCGGGAGTCCGCACACATTGGACAGTGCCCGTGGACGCATACTTGGCAGCCTTCAACACATCAGTCAGGCTTAATCAATGGCAAAGGCTCCTTTTGCCTGGGTCCTCCTGTAAATTTGTGCTACATCCAGAGACCTCTCTGCCTTCTTCTGAATATTGCATGATTCTCTCCTTCTGTCATGGGTCAGCAGACTCCCCAGCGGGTTGCAAATGGCTGTCTTGATTTTGTCCATGTGTTCGCGAATGTCTGGCTGAAAGCATAGCCTTAGGGAAATGAGTTTCTCTTCTGGGATCTCTGTCTTACCCACTTCCCCTTTTCAAAGGGTTAGTGAGGTCGATGTGTCTTGTCCTGCTTTCACGGGGGTCAAGCCAACTGCCCGGGAAACTGGAAGATGATGTGGGAACGCTCTCATCCACTGTCCTTCCTGGGTGGAAGGAAGACATTTGTGGTAAGCATCTTCAGGTCTCAGGGGATTTTTCCTGGGGAGTGATATGGCTGGGGTCAATGATGACATAATCTGTCTGGAAGAGAGATGATGACCTAAAAATCATGCTCAGAGAGGTTATGCTGAGGCCCTGTGGGAAAGTCTTTTGGCCCAGCCTTCCAGATCTTCTTTAGAGCGGACTCCCATTTTGATTTCTTTCACCTGCACCAAGTAATCCAAAAGACCTGGGTGGCCGATTTTGGTCAGGCTGATTCCTTGGCTCCTTTCCTCTTTTTGTGTCCTTTAGCACAACCTGCCTCCGAGGAGTTCACCGTTGCGAGGACAAAAGGTGAGGGATTTCCCGTGATTTGCCCTGGCCCCATCTGACACTTAGGCAAGTGAGGATACACCTCAAAAGGCAGTAGGGTTTGCTGACAAAGCTGAGGCATGTCCCCTGGTGTTTGCTTGACCTTGCCTGGTTGACTAAGTGGCGGTGATGTGCGTGGGTGGATACTTAGGAATCAGAGAATCCTGAAACCTGTGTGCTGGAGTCATCTTCGATAGCCTGCGTCCAAGTCCGATACGGCCTACTGAAAGGGGAGAATCGGCCAACTAGAAAAACGTGTTTTCCTGAGACATTTATGAGATGTGAATGGCTCAGAGCTCTACAGGAGACTGGTCAACTTGCTGTATTTGAACGCGTGTGTCAGTTGCGGTTGGACTCGTAGGATTTGCAGGGCGCATTTCCCATGAATCTTGAAACTGGATGAGCGACTCAGTAGTCCGATAGCTGGCTCCAGCTTTCAAGTGAAGGTAGCTGCACAGATAAGTGCATAGAAAATCTAAAGTCAGGGTCGATGCCAGGTGTGAAGGGCACACGAGGGTCAGGAGCACTTTCAGGTTCATGCCACAGGAAGTCATGTTTCCCTGGAGCTCTGGACAGTGAAAGCAGGCGTAAGTGCTGCCTTGCACATGTGCAAAGATCACTGCTCCTACAGAGTTGGTTGGAATCCTGTAGAGGTTCCATAAGACTCCTGCTCTCTTTGTGCCAAGGAATCCTCTGATGGTTGATAAACAGGAGGAGATGTGTTCCCTGTGTTCCCATTCTTTGGGAATGAGGTGGCCTGGACTGTGTCTCTCCATGGCACAAGGGTGAAATCAAACTCTGGAAATGCCTAGTTGAATTTGGGGCCAAATTCTTGGTGAAAGCCCTCTTCCGAGTGTCCCACAGCTCATTTGAAGATCCCCAGTTTTGGGAACCCTTGGATGTCATTTCCTGGAAGTGCTCGTGCACGGAACAGTGCCTGTGGACACAGATTTGGCTTCCTCGTAGACATTAGCCGGGGCTGATCAAATGAATAGCCTGTTCTTGGCTGGGACTTCCTGAGTATTTTTCTCCATTCGGAGTCCTCTATGCCTTGTCTTGATCTGGCACGTGTCTGCCTTTCTGTCAAGGGTCAGCAGTCTCACTAATGGGCGAGAAGTGTGTGTCTCGATTTTGTCCATACTTGGGGCTATATGTGGAAAAAGCGTAGCTGTTAGGCAATGAATGTCTCTCGTCTGATGTCTGACTTACTTCTTTGCCCTTCTTAAAAGGATTGCAAGGTCGAAGCCTGTTTTCCTGCTTTCATGAGGGTCAAGCTACTCCCCGGGAAACCGGAAGAGGATGTGGGAACCTTCTCATCCTGCGTGATTGCGGGCTGGATGGACGATATCGGTGGTGAGGAACTTGAAGACTCAGGTGATTTTTCCCGGGGATTGAGATGTCTCGGGTCAATGAAGACACCTCAACTTGTCTCGAAGAGAGATGATGACATAAAAATCATGCTCAATAGGATCCCGCTGAGGCCCAGAGAGAAACTCCTTTTCACTAACATGAATGATCTGCTTTAGAGTGGACCCCCGTTGTGATCCCTTTTTCCTCCACCAAGTGATCAAAAACTCCTCCCTGACCGATTTTGGCCATGCTGATTCCTTGGCTCTTTTCCTCTTTTTCTGTCATTTAGAGAGACCTGCTTTCAAGAGATTCACCACCGAAAGAACTCAAGGTGAGTGAATGACGACGGTTTTCCCTTGTCTCTGGTGATACTTAGACAAGTGAAAAGGGAGCCCAAGAGGCAGTCGGGTTTTGTGGAAAAGCTGAGACGTGTCCCCTGCTTTGAGCTTGACCTGACCGATTGACCAAGTGGCGGTGATATGCACGGGTGGATAGTTAGGAAGCACAGGGACCTAGAAGAATTTCCACTTGAGTAATTTTTGCTAGTCCGGTTCCCAGTCGGGTATGTCTACGGAAGTTTGAGAATATTTTCAACTCTCAACTCTTTACGGGATGGGAGTGTGTAGCAGCTCTACTGGAGAAACCAGAGAGACTTGCCAGAGTTGAAAGCCTGTGTCAGTTGCGACTGGACTCTTAGGATCTCTAGGGCATCTTTCCCAGACATCTCGGTATTGGATGAAGAATTGAGTAGCCTGATACCTCGCTGTAGCATTCAAGAAAAGGCAGCAGCACCAATATCTGAGTCAAAAAGCTAATGGCAGGTTCAATCCCATTCGGTAAGTGGGTCGCGAGCGTCATGACTCATTTCAGGTTCATGCCACAGGAGGTCATGATCCGCTGAGAGTCTAATCAGGAAATGCAGGCATAACTGCTGCCTTCCACATGTGGAAAGATCATTTTCTTGACAGATCTTTGGAATCTTGTAGAGATTCCATAGAACTCCTTTTCCGTGTGCCCCACGGGATCCTCTGATGCTTGATATCCAGGAGGAGATGTGATCCCTCTCTGGGGATTATTGGGGCCTGAGGTAGATTCGATTGTGTCTCTCCATGGCTCAGTGGTGAAATGAAAGCGTTGAAGGACTGTGGCAATTTTAACAAGTGTTGGCAGAATTCTTGGAAAGCTATTCTTTTCCAAATGTCCTCCAGCTGATTTGAAGATCCCCCGGTGCTGGGGACTCTTGCGTGCCATTTCCCGGGAGTCCGCACACATTGGACAGTGCCCGTGGACGCATACTTGGCAGCCTTCAACACATCAGTCAGGCTTAATCAATGGCAAAGGCTCCTTTTGCCTGGGTCCTCCTGTAAATTTGTGCTACATCCAGAGACCTCTCTGCCTTCTTCTGAATATTGCATGATTCTCTCCTTCTGTCATGGGTCAGCAGACTCCCCAGCGGGTTGCAAATGGCTGTCTTGATTTTGTCCATGTGTTCGCGAATGTCTGGCTGAAAGCATAGCCTTAGGGAAATGAGTTTCTCTTCTGGGATCTCTGTCTTACCCACTTCCCCTTTTCAAAGGGTTAGTGAGGTCGATGTGTCTTGTCCTGCTTTCACGGGGGTCAAGCCAACTGCCCGGGAAACTGGAAGATGATGTGGGAACGCTCTCATCCACTGTCCTTCCTGGGTGGAAGGAAGACATTTGTGGTAAGCATCTTCAGGTCTCAGGGGATTTTTCCTGGGGAGTGATATGGCTGGGGTCAATGATGACATAATCTGTCTGGAAGAGAGATGATGACCTAAAAATCATGCTCAGAGAGGTTATGCTGAGGCCCTGTGGGAAAGTCCTTTGGCCCAGCCTTCCAGATCTTCTTTAGAGCGGACTCCCATTTTGATTTCTTTCACCTGCACCAAGTAATCCAAAAGACCTGGGTGGCCGATTTTGGTCAGGCTGATTCCTTGGCTCCTTTCCTCTTTTTGTGTCCTTTAGCACAACCTGCCTCCGAGGAGTTCACCGTTGCGAGGACAAAAGGTGAGGGATTTCCCGTGATTTGCCCTGGCCCCATCTGACACTTAGGCAAGTGAGGATACACCTCAAAAGGCAGTAGGGTTTGCTGACAAAGCTGAGGCATGTCCCCTGGTGTTTGCTTGACCTTGCCTGGTTGACTAAGTGGCGGTGATGTGCGTGGGTGGATACTTAGGAATCAGAGAATCCTGAAACCTGTGTGCTGGAGTCATCTTCGATAGCCTGCGTCCAAGTCCGATACGGCCTACTGAAAGGGGAGAATCGGCCAACTAGAAAAACGTGTTTTCCTGAGACATTTATGAGATGTGAATGGCTCAGAGCTCTACAGGAGACTGGTCAACTTGCTGTATTTGAACGCGTGTGTCAGTTGCGGTTGGACTCGTAGGATTTGCAGGGCGCATTTCCCATGAATCTTGAAACTGGATGAGCGACTCAGTAGTCCGATAGCTGGCTCCAGCTTTCAAGTGAAGGTAGCTGCACAGATAAGTGCATAGAAAATCTAAAGTCAGGGTCGATGCCAGGTGTGAAGGGCACACGAGGGTCAGGAGCACTTTCAGGTTCATGCCACAGGAAGTCATGTTTCCCTGGAGCTCTGGACAGTGAAAGCAGGCGTAAGTGCTGCCTTGCACATGTGCAAAGATCACTGCTCCTACAGAGTTGGTTGGAATCCTGTAGAGGTTCCATAAGACTCCTGCTCTCTTTGTGCCAAGGAATCCTCTGATGGTTGATAAACAGGAGGAGATGTGTTCCCTGTGTTCCCATTCTTTGGGAATGAGGTGGCCTGGACTGTGTCTCTCCATGGCACAAGGGTGAAATCAAACTCTGGAAATGCCTAGTTGAATTTGGGGCCAAATTCTTGGTGAAAGCCCTCTTCCGAGTGTCCCACAGCTCATTTGAAGATCCCCAGTTTTGGGAACCCTTGGATGTCATTTCCTGGAAGTGCTCGTGCACGGAACAGTGCCTGTGGACACAGATTTGGCTTCCTCGTAGACATTAGCCGGGGCTGATCAAATGAATAGCCTGTTCTTGGCTGGGACTTCCTGAGTATTTTTCTCCATTCGGAGTCCTCTATGCCTTGTCTTGATCTGGCACGCGTCTGCCTTTCTGTCAAGGGTCAGCAGTCTCACTAATGGGCGAGAAGTGTGTGTCTCGATTTTGTCCATACTTGGGGCTATATGTGGAAAAAGCGTAGCTGTTAGGCAATGAATGTCTCTCGTCTGATGTCTGACTTACTTCTTTGCCCTTCTTAAAAGGATTGCAAGGTCGAAGCCTGTTTTCCTGCTTTCATGAGGGTCAAGCTACTCCCCGGGAAACCGGAAGAGGATGTGGGAACCTTCTCATCCTGCGTGATTGCGGGCTGGATGGACGATATCGGTGGTGAGGAACTTGAAGACTCAGGTGATTTTTCCCGGGGATTGAGATGTCTCGGGTCAATGAAGACACCTCAACTTGTCTCGAAGAGAGATGATGACATAAAAATCATGCTCAATAGGATCCCGCTGAGGCCCAGAGAGAAACTCCTTTTCACTAACATGAATGATCTGCTTTAGAGTGGACCCCCGTTGTGATCCCTTTTTCCTCCACCAAGTGATCAAAAACTCCTCCCTGACCGATTTTGGCCATGCTGATTCCTTGGCTCTTTTCCTCTTTTTCTGTCATTTAGAGAGACCTGCTTTCAAGAGATTCACCACCGAAAGAACTCAAGGTGAGTGAATGACGACGGTTTTCCCTTGTCTCTGGTGATACTTAGACAAGTGAAAAGGGAGCCCAAGAGGCAGTCGGGTTTTGTGGAAAAGCTGAGACGTGTCCCCTGCTTTGAGCTTGACCTGACCGATTGACCAAGTGGCGGTGATATGCACGGGTGGATAGTTAGGAAGCACAGGGACCTAGAAGAATTTCCACTTGAGTAATTTTTGCTAGTCCGGTTCCCAGTCGGGTATGTCTACGGAAGTTTGAGAATATTTTCAACTCTCAACTCTTTACGGGATGGGAGTGTGTAGCAGCTCTACTGGAGAAACCAGAGAGACTTGCCAGAGTTGAAAGCCTGTGTCAGTTGCGACTGGACTCTTAGGATCTCTAGGGCATCTTTCCCAGACATCTCGGTATTGGATGAAGAATTGAGTAGCCTGATACCTCGCTGTAGCATTCAAGAAAAGGCAGCAGCACCAATATCTGAGTCAAAAAGCTAATGGCAGGTTCAATCCCATTCGGTAAGTGGGTCGCGAGCGTCATGACTCATTTCAGGTTCATGCCACAGGAGGTCATGATCCGCTGAGAGTCTAATCAGGAAATGCAGGCATAACTGCTGCCTTCCACATGTGGAAAGATCATTTTCTTGACAGATCTTTGGAATCTTGTAGAGATTCCATAGAACTCCTTTTCCGTGTGCCCCACGGGATCCTCTGATGCTTGATATCCAGGAGGAGATGTGATCCCTCTCTGGGGATTATTGGGGCCTGAGGTAGATTCGATTGTGTCTCTCCATGGCTCAGTGGTGAAATGAAAGCGTTGAAGGACTGTGGCAATTTTAACAAGTGTTGGCAGAATTCTTGGAAAGCTATTCTTTTCCAAATGTCCTCCAGCTGATTTGAAGATCCCCCGGTGCTGGGGACTCTTGCGTGCCATTTCCCGGGAGTCCGCACACATTGGACAGTGCCCGTGGACGCATACTTGGCAGCCTTCAACACATCAGTCAGGCTTAATCAATGGCAAAGGCTCCTTTTGCCTGGGTCCTCCTGTAAATTTGTGCTACATCCAGAGACCTCTCTGCCTTCTTCTGAATATTGCATGATTCTCTCCTTCTGTCATGGGTCAGCAGACTCCCCAGCGGGTTGCAAATGGCTGTCTTGATTTTGTCCATGTGTTCGTGAATGTCTGGCTGAAAGCATAGCCTTAGGGAAATGAGTTTCTCTTCTGGGATCTCTGTCTTACCCACTTCCCCTTTTCAAAGGGTTAGTGAGGTCGATGTGTCTTGTCCTGCTTTCACGGGGGTCAAGCCAACTGCCCGGGAAACTGGAAGATGATGTGGGAACGCTCTCATCCACTGTCCTTCCTGGGTGGAAGGAAGACATTTGTGGTAAGCATCTTCAGGTCTCAGGGGATTTTTCCTGGGGAGTGATATGGCTGGGGTCAATGATGACATAATCTGTCTGGAAGAGAGATGATGACCTAAAAATCATGCTCAGAGAGGTTATGCTGAGGCCCTGTGGGAAAGTCCTTTGGCCCAGCCTTCCAGATCTTCTTTAGAGCGGACTCCCATTTTGATTTCTTTCACCTGCACCAAGTAATCCAAAAGACCTGGGTGGCCGATTTTGGTCAGGCTGATTCCTTGGCTCCTTTCCTCTTTTTGTGTCCTTTAGCACAACCTGCCTCCGAGGAGTTCACCGTTGCGAGGACAAAAGGTGAGGGATTTCCCGTGATTTGCCCTGGCCCCATCTGACACTTAGGCAAGTGAGGATACACCTCAAAAGGCAGTAGGGTTTGCTGACAAAGCTGAGGCATGTCCCCTGGTGTTTGCTTGACCTTGCCTGGTTGACTAAGTGGCGGTGATGTGCGTGGGTGGATACTTAGGAATCAGAGAATCCTGAAACCTGTGTGCTGGAGTCATCTTCGATAGCCTGCGTCCAAGTCCGATACGGCCTACTGAAAGGGGAGAATCGGCCAACTAGAAAAACGTGTTTTCCTGAGACATTTATGAGATGTGAATGGCTCAGAGCTCTACAGGAGACTGGTCAACTTGCTGTATTTGAACGCGTGTGTCAGTTGCGGTTGGACTCGTAGGATTTGCAGGGCGCATTTCCCATGAATCTTGAAACTGGATGAGCGACTCAGTAGTCCGATAGCTGGCTCCAGCTTTCAAGTGAAGGTAGCTGCACAGATAAGTGCATAGAAAATCTAAAGTCAGGGTCGATGCCAGGTGTGAAGGGCACACGAGGGTCAGGAGCACTTTCAGGTTCATGCCACAGGAAGTCATGTTTCCCTGGAGCTCTGGACAGTGAAAGCAGGCGTAAGTGCTGCCTTGCACATGTGCAAAGATCACTGCTCCTACAGAGTTGGTTGGAATCCTGTAGAGGTTCCATAAGACTCCTGCTCTCTTTGTGCCAAGGAATCCTCTGATGGTTGATAAACAGGAGGAGATGTGTTCCCTGTGTTCCCATTCTTTGGGAATGAGGTGGCCTGGACTGTGTCTCTCCATGGCACAAGGGTGAAATCAAACTCTGGAAATGCCTAGTTGAATTTGGGGCCAAATTCTTGGTGAAAGCCCTCTTCCGAGTGTCCCACAGCTCATTTGAAGATCCCCAGTTTTGGGAACCCTTGGATGTCATTTCCTGGAAGTGCTCGTGCACGGAACAGTGCCTGTGGACACAGATTTGGCTTCCTCGTAGACATTAGCCGGGGCTGATCAAATGAATAGCCTGTTCTTGGCTGGGACTTCCTGAGTACGTTTCTCCATTCGGAGTCCTCTATGCCTTGTCTTGATCTGGCACGCGTCTGCCTTTCTGTCAAGGGTCAGCAGTCTCACTAATGGGCGAGAAGTGTGTGTCTCGATTTTGTCCATACTTGGGGCTATATGTGGAAAAAGCGTAGCTGTTAGGCAATGAATGTCTCTCGTCTGATGTCTGACTTACTTCTTTGCCCTTCTTAAAAGGATTGCAAGGTCGAAGCCTGTTTTCCTGCTTTCATGAGGGTCAAGCTACTCCCCGGGAAACCGGAAGAGGATGTGGGAACCTTCTCATCCTGCGTGATTGCGGGCTGGATGGACGATATCGGTGGTGAGGAACTTGAAGACTCAGGTGATTTTTCCCGGGGATTGAGATGTCTCGGGTCAATGAAGACACCTCAACTTGTCTCGAAGAGAGATGATGACATAAAAATCATGCTCAATAGGATCCCGCTGAGGCCCAGAGAGAAACTCCTTTTCACTAACATGAGTGATCTGCTTTAGAGTGGACACCCGTTGTGATCCCTTTTTCCTCCACCAAGTGATCAAAAACTCCTCCCTGACCGATTTTGGCCATGCTGATTCCTTGGCTCTTTTCCTCTTTTTCTGTCATTTAGAGAGACCTGCTTTCAAGAGATTCACCACCGAAAGAACTCAAGGTGAGTGAATGACGACGGTTTTCCCTTGTCTCTGGTGATACTTAGACAAGTGAAAAGGGAGCCCAAGAGGCAGTCGGGTTTTGTGGAAAAGCTGAGACGTGTCCCCTGCTTTGAGCTTGACCTGACCGATTGACCAAGTGGCGGTGATATGCACGGGTGGATAGTTAGGAAGCACAGGGACCTAGAAGAATTTCCACTTGAGTAATTTTTGCTAGTCCGGTTCCCAGTCGGGTATGTCTACGGAAGTTTGAGAATATTTTCAACTCTCAACTCTTTACGGGATGGGAGTGTGTAGCAGCTCTACTGGAGAAACCAGAGAGACTTGCCAGAGTTGAAAGCCTGTGTCAGTTGCGACTGGACTCTTAGGATCTCTAGGGCATCTTTCCCAGACATCTCGGTATTGGATGAAGAATTGAGTAGCCTGATACCTCGCTGTAGCATTCAGGAAAAGGCAGCAGCACCAATATCTGAGTCAAAAAGCTAATGGCAGGTTCAATCCCATTCGGTAAGTGGGTCGCGAGCGTCATGACTCATTTCAGGTTCATGCCACAGGAGGTCATGATCCGCTGAGAGTCTAATCAGGAAATGCAGGCATAACTGCTGCCTTCCACATGTGGAAAGATCATTTTCTTGACAGATCTTTGGAATCTTGTAGAGATTCCATAGAACTCCTTTTCCGTGTGCCCCACGGGATCCTCTGATGCTTGATATCCAGGAGGAGATGTGATCCCTCTCTGGGGATTATTGGGGCCTGAGGTAGATTCGATTGTGTCTCTCCATGGCTCAGTGGTGAAATGAAAGCGTTGAAGGACTGTGGCAATTTTAACAAGTGTTGGCAGAATTCTTGGAAAGCTATTCTTTTCCAAATGTCCTCCAGCTGATTTGAAGATCCCCCGGTGCTGGGGACTCTTGCGTGCCATTTCCCGGGAGTCCGCACACATTGGACAGTGCCCGTGGACGCATACTTGGCAGCCTTCAACACATCAGTCAGGCTTAATCAATGGCAAAGGCTCCTTTTGCCTGGGTCCTCCTGTAAATTTGTGCTACATCCAGAGACCTCTCTGCCTTCTTCTGAATATTGCATGATTCTCTCCTTCTGTCATGGGTCAGCAGACTCCCCAGCGGGTTGCAAATGGCTGTCTTGATTTTGTCCATGTGTTCGCGAATGTCTGGCTGAAAGCATAGCCTTAGGGAAATGAGTTTCTCTTCTGGGATCTCTGTCTTACCCACTTCCCCTTTTCAAAGGGTTAGTGAGGTCGATGTGTCTTGTCCTGCTTTCACGGGGGTCAAGCCAACTGCCCGGGAAACTGGAAGATGATGTGTGAACGCTCTCATCCACTGTCCTTCCTGGGTGGAAGGAAGACATTTGTGGTAAGCATCTTCAGGTCTCAGGGGATTTTTCCTGGGGAGTGATATGGCTGGGGTCAATGATGACATAATCTGTCTGGAAGAGAGATGATGACCTAAAAATCATGCTCAGAGAGGTTATGCTGAGGCCCTGTGGGAAAGTCCTTTGGCCCAGCCTTCCAGATCTTCTTTAGAGCGGACTCCCATTTTGATTTCTTTCACCTGCACCAAGTAATCCAAAAGACCTGGGTGGCCGATTTTGGTCAGGCTGATTCCTTGGCTCCTTTCCTCTTTTTGTGTCCTTTAGCACAACCTGCCTCCGAGGAGTTCACCGTTGCGAGGACAAAAGGTGAGGGATTTCCCGTGATTTGCCCTGGCCCCATCTGACACTTAGGCAAGTGAGGATACACCTCAAAAGGCAGTAGGGTTTGCTGACAAAGCTGAGGCATGTCCCCTGGTGTTTGCTTGACCTTGCCTGGTTGACTAAGTGGCGGTGATGTGCGTGGGTGGATACTTAGGAATCAGAGAATCCTGAAACCTGTGTGCTGGAGTCATCTTCGATAGCCTGCGTCCAAGTCCGATACGGCCTACTGAAAGGGGAGAATCGGCCAACTAGAAAAACGTGTTTTCCTGAGACATTTATGAGATGTGAATGGCTCAGAGCTCTACAGGAGACTGGTCAACTTGCTGTATTTGAACGCGTGTGTCAGTTGCGGTTGGACTCGTAGGATTTGCAGGGCGCATTTCCCATGAATCTTGAAACTGGATGAGCGACTCAGTAGTCCGATAGCTGGCTCCAGCTTTCAAGTGAAGGTAGCTGCACAGATAAGTGCATAGAAAATCTAAAGTCAGGGTCGATGCCAGGTGTGAAGGGCACACGAGGGTCAGGAGCACTTTCAGGTTCATGCCACAGGAAGTCATGTTTCCCTGGAGCTCTGGACAGTGAAAGCAGGCGTAAGTGCTGCCTTGCACATGTGCAAAGATCACTGCTCCTACAGAGTTGGTTGGAATCCTGTAGAGGTTCCATAAGACTCCTGCTCTCTTTGTGCCAAGGAATCCTCTGATGGTTGATAAACAGGAGGAGATGTGTTCCCTGTGTTCCCATTCTTTGGGAATGAGGTGGCCTGGACTGTGTCTCTCCATGGCACAAGGGTGAAATCAAACTCTGGAAATGCCTAGTTGAATTTGGGGCCAAATTCTTGGTGAAAGCCCTCTTCCGAGTGTCCCACAGCTCATTTGAAGATCCCCAGTTTTGGGAACCCTTGGATGTCATTTCCTGGAAGTGCTCGTGCACGGAACAGTGCCTGTGGACACAGATTTGGCTTCCTCGTAGACATTAGCCGGGGCTGATCAAATGAATAGCCTGTTCTTGGCTGGGACTTCCTGAGTATTTTTCTCCATTCGGAGTCCTCTATGCCTTGTCTTGATCTGGCACGCGTCTGCCTTTCTGTCAAGGGTCAGCAGTCTCACTAATGGGCGAGAAGTGTGTGTCTCGATTTTGTCCATACTTGGGGCTATATGTGGAAAAAGCGTAGCTGTTAGGCAATGAATGTCTCTCGTCTGATGTCTGACTTACTTCTTTGCCCTTCTTAAAAGGATTGCAAGGTCGAAGCCTGTTTTCCTGCTTTCATGAGGGTCAAGCTACTCCCCGGGAAACCGGAAGAGGATGTGGGAACCTTCTCATCCTGCGTGATTGCGGGCTGGATGGACGATATCGGTGGTGAGGAACTTGAAGACTCAGGTGATTTTTCCCGGGGATTGAGATGTCTCGGGTCAATGAAGACACCTCAACTTGTCTCGAAGAGAGATGATGACATAAAAATCATGCTCAATAGGATCCCGCTGAGGCCCAGAGAGAAACTCCTTTTCACTAACATGAATGATCTGCTTTAGAGTGGACCCCCGTTGTGATCCCTTTTTCCTCCACCAAGTGATCAAAAACTCCTCCCTGACCGATTTTGGCCATGCTGATTCCTTGGCTCTTTTCCTCTTTTTCTGTCATTTAGAGAGACCTGCTTTCAAGAGATTCACCACCGAAAGAACTCAAGGTGAGTGAATGACGACGGTTTTCCCTTGTCTCTGGTGATACTTAGACAAATGAAAAGGGAGCCCAAGAGGCAGTCGGGTTTTGTGGAAAAGCTGAGACGTGTCCCCTGCTTTGAGCTTGACCTGACCGATTGACCAAGTGGCGGTGATATGCACGGGTGGATAGTTAGGAAGCACAGGGACCTAGAAGAATTTCCACTTGAGTAATTTTTGCTAGTCCGGTTCCCAGTCGGGTATGTCTACGGAAGTTTGAGAATATTTTCAACTCTCAACTCTTTACGGGATGGGAGTGTGTAGCAGCTCTACTGGAGAAACCAGAGAGACTTGCCAGAGTTGAAAGCCTGTGTCAGTTGCGACTGGACTCTTAGGATCTCTAGGGCATCTTTCCCAGACATCTCGGTATTGGATGAAGAATTGAGTAGCCTGATACCTCGCTGTAGCATTCAGGAAAAGGCAGCAGCACCAATATCTGAGTCAAAAAGCTAATGGCAGGTTCAATCCCATTCGGTAAGTGGGTCGCGAGCGTCATGACTCATTTCAGGTTCATGCCACAGGAGGTCATGATCCGCTGAGAGTCTAATCAGGAAATGCAGGCATAACTGCTGCCTTCCACATGTGGAAAGATCATTTTCTTGACAGATCTTTGGAATCTTGTAGAGATTCCATAGAACTCCTTTTCCGTGTGCCCCACGGGATCCTCTGATGCTTGATATCCAGGAGGAGATGTGATCCCTCTCTGGGGATTATTGGGGCCTGAGGTAGATTCGATTGTGTCTCTCCATGGCTCAGTGGTGAAATGAAAGCGTTGAAGGACTGTGGCAATTTTAACAAGTGTTGGCAGAATTCTTGGAAAGCTATTCTTTTCCAAATGTCCTCCAGCTGATTTGAAGATCCCCCGGTGCTGGGGACTCTTGCGTGCCATTTCCCGGGAGTCCGCACACATTGGACAGTGCCCGTGGACGCATACTTGGCAGCCTTCAACACATCAGTCAGGCTTAATCAATGGCAAAGGCTCCTTTTGCCTGGGTCCTCCTGTAAATTTGTGCTACATCCAGAGACCTCTCTGCCTTCTTCTGAATATTGCATGATTCTCTCCTTCTGTCATGGGTCAGCAGACTCCCCAGCGGGTTGCAAATGGCTGTCTTGATTTTGTCCATGTGTTCGCGAATGTCTGGCTGAAAGCATAGCCTTAGGGAAATGAGTTTCTCTTCTGGGATCTCTGTCTTACCCACTTCCCCTTTTCAAAGGGTTAGTGAGGTCGATGTGTCTTGTCCTGCTTTCACGGGGGTCAAGCCAACTGCCCGGGAAACTGGAAGATGATGTGTGAACGCTCTCATCCACTGTCCTTCCTGGGTGGAAGGAAGACATTTGTGGTAAGCATCTTCAGGTCTCAGGGGATTTTTCCTGGGGAGTGATATGGCTGGGGTCAATGATGACATAATCTGTCTGGAAGAGAGATGATGACCTAAAAATCATGCTCAGAGAGGTTATGCTGAGGCCCTGTGGGAAAGTCCTTTGGCCCAGCCTTCCAGATCTTCTTTAGAGCGGACTCCCATTTTGATTTCTTTCACCTGCACCAAGTAATCCAAAAGACCTGGGTGGCCGATTTTGGTCAGGCTGATTCCTTGGCTCCTTTCCTCTTTTTGTGTCCTTTAGCACAACCTGCCTCCGAGGAGTTCACCGTTGCGAGGACAAAAGGTGAGGGATTTCCCGTGATTTGCCCTGGCCCCATCTGACACTTAGGCAAGTGAGGATACACCTCAAAAGGCAGTAGGGTTTGCTGACAAAGCTGAGGCATGTCCCCTGGTGTTTGCTTGACCTTGCCTGGTTGACTAAGTGGCGGTGATGTGCGTGGGTGGATACTTAGGAATCAGAGAATCCTGAAACCTGTGTGCTGGAGTCATCTTCGATAGCCTGCGTCCAAGTCCGATACGGCCTACTGAAAGGGGAGAATCGGCCAACTAGAAAAACGTGTTTTCCTGAGACATTTATGAGATGTGAATGGCTCAGAGCTCTACAGGAGACTGGTCAACTTGCTGTATTTGAACGCGTGTGTCAGTTGCGGTTGGACTCGTAGGATTTGCAGGGCGCATTTCCCATGAATCTTGAAACTGGATGAGCGACTCAGTAGTCCGATAGCTGGCTCCAGCTTTCAAGTGAAGGTAGCTGCACAGATAAGTGCATAGAAAATCTAAAGTCAGGGTCGATGCCAGGTGTGAAGGGCACACGAGGGTCAGGAGCACTTTCAGGTTCATGCCACAGGAAGTCATGTTTCCCTGGAGCTCTGGACAGTGAAAGCAGGCGTAAGTGCTGCCTTGCACATGTGCAAAGATCACTGCTCCTACAGAGTTGGTTGGAATCCTGTAGAGGTTCCATAAGACTCCTGCTCTCTTTGTGCCAAGGAATCCTCTGATGGTTGATAAACAGGAGGAGATGTGTTCCCTGTGTTCCCATTCTTTGGGAATGAGGTGGCCTGGACTGTGTCTCTCCATGGCACAAGGGTGAAATCAAACTCTGGAAATGCCTAGTTGAATTTGGGGCCAAATTCTTGGTGAAAGCCCTCTTCCGAGTGTCCCACAGCTCATTTGAAGATCCCCAGTTTTGGGAACCCTTGGATGTCATTTCCTGGAAGTGCTCGTGCACGGAACAGTGCCTGTGGACACAGATTTGGCTTCCTCGTAGACATTAGCCGGGGCTGATCAAATGAATAGCCTGTTCTTGGCTGGGACTTCCTGAGTATTTTTCTCCATTCGGAGTCCTCTATGCCTTGTCTTGATCTGGCACGCGTCTGCCTTTCTGTCAAGGGTCAGCAGTCTCACTAATGGGCGAGAAGTGTGTGTCTCGATTTTGTCCATACTTGGGGCTATATGTGGAAAAAGCGTAGCTGTTAGGCAATGAATGTCTCTCGTCTGATGTCTGACTTACTTCTTTGCCCTTCTTAAAAGGATTGCAAGGTCGAAGCCTGTTTTCCTGCTTTCATGAGGGTCAAGCTACTCCCCGGGAAACCGGAAGAGGATGTGGGAACCTTCTCATCCTGCGTGATTGCGGGCTGGATGGACGATATCGGTGGTGAGGAACTTGAAGACTCAGGTGATTTTTCCCGGGGATTGAGATGTCTCGGGTCAATGAAGACACCTCAACTTGTCTCGAAGAGAGATGATGACATAAAAATCATGCTCAATAGGATCCCGCTGAGGCCCAGAGAGAAACTCCTTTTCACTAACATGAATGATCTGCTTTAGAGTGGACCCCCGTTGTGATCCCTTTTTCCTCCACCAAGTGATCAAAAACTCCTCCCTGACCGATTTTGGCCATGCTGATTCCTTGGCTCTTTTCCTCTTTTTCTGTCATTTAGAGAGACCTGCTTTCAAGAGATTCACCACCGAAAGAACTCAAGGTGAGTGAATGACGACGGTTTTCCCTTGTCTCTGGTGATACTTAGACAAATGAAAAGGGAGCCCAAGAGGCAGTCGGGTTTTGTGGAAAAGCTGAGACGTGTCCCCTGCTTTGAGCTTGACCTGACCGATTGACCAAGTGGCGGTGATATGCACGGGTGGATAGTTAGGAAGCACAGGGACCTAGAAGAATTTCCACTTGAGTAATTTTTGCTAGTCCGGTTCCCAGTCGGGTATGTCTACGGAAGTTTGAGAATATTTTCAACTCTCAACTCTTTACGGGATGGGAGTGTGTAGCAGCTCTACTGGAGAAACCAGAGAGACTTGCCAGAGTTGAAAGCCTGTGTCAGTTGCGACTGGACTCTTAGGATCTCTAGGGCATCTTTCCCAGACATCTCGGTATTGGATGAAGAATTGAGTAGCCTGATACCTCGCTGTAGCATTCAGGAAAAGGCAGCAGCACCAATATCTGAGTCAAAAAGCTAATGGCAGGTTCAATCCCATTCGGTAAGTGGGTCGCGAGCGTCATGACTCATTTCAGGTTCATGCCACAGGAGGTCATGATCCGCTGAGAGTCTAATCAGGAAATGCAGGCATAACTGCTGCCTTCCACATGTGGAAAGATCATTTTCTTGACAGATCTTTGGAATCTTGTAGAGATTCCATAGAACTCCTTTTCCGTGTGCCCCACGGGATCCTCTGATGCTTGATATCCAGGAGGAGATGTGATCCCTCTCTGGGGATTATTGGGGCCTGAGGTAGATTCGATTGTGTCTCTCCATGGCTCAGTGGTGAAATGAAAGCGTTGAAGGACTGTGGCAATTTTAACAAGTGTTGGCAGAATTCTTGGAAAGCTATTCTTTTCCAAATGTCCTCCAGCTGATTTGAAGATCCCCCGGTGCTGGGGACTCTTGCGTGCCATTTCCCGGGAGTCCGCACACATTGGACAGTGCCCGTGGACGCATACTTGGCAGCCTTCAACACATCAGTCAGGCTTAATCAATGGCAAAGGCTCCTTTTGCCTGGGTCCTCCTGAAAATTTGTGCTACATCCAGAGACCTCTCTGCCTTCTTCTGAATATTGCATGATTCTCTCCTTCTGTCATGGGTCAGCAGACTCCCCAGCGGGTTGCAAATGGCTGTCTTGATTTTGTCCATGTGTTCGCGAATGTCTGGCTGAAAGCATAGCCTTAGGGAAATGAGTTTCTCTTCTGGGATCTCTGTCTTACCCACTTCCCCTTTTCAAAGGGTTAGTGAGGTCGATGTGTCTTGTCCTGCTTTCACGGGGGTCAAGCCAACTGCCCGGGAAACTGGAAGATGATGTGTGAACGCTCTCATCCACTGTCCTTCCTGGGTGGAAGGAAGACATTTGTGGTAAGCATCTTCAGGTCTCAGGGGATTTTTCCTGGGGAGTGATATGGCTGGGGTCAATGATGACATAATCTGTCTGGAAGAGAGATGATGACCTAAAAATCATGCTCAGAGAGGTTATGCTGAGGCCCTGTGGGAAAGTCCTTTGGCCCAGCCTTCCAGATCTTCTTTAGAGCGGACTCCCATTTTGATTTCTTTCACCTGCACCAAGTAATCCAAAAGACCTGGGTGGCCGATTTTGGTCAGGCTGATTCCTTGGCTCCTTTCCTCTTTTTGTGTCCTTTAGCACAACCTGCCTCCGAGGAGTTCACCGTTGCGAGGACAAAAGGTGAGGGATTTCCCGTGATTTGCCCTGGCCCCATCTGACACTTAGGCAAGTGAGGATACACCTCAAAAGGCAGTAGGGTTTGCTGACAAAGCTGAGGCATGTCCCCTGGTGTTTGCTTGACCTTGCCTGGTTGACTAAGTGGCGGTGATGTGCGTGGGTGGATACTTAGGAATCAGAGAATCCTGAAACCTGTGTGCTGGAGTCATCTTCGATAGCCTGCGTCCAAGTCCGATACGGCCTACTGAAAGGGGAGAATCGGCCAACTAGAAAAACGTGTTTTCCTGAGACATTTATGAGATGTGAATGGCTCAGAGCTCTACAGGAGACTGGTCAACTTGCTGTATTTGAACGCGTGTGTCAGTTGCGGTTGGACTCGTAGGATTTGCAGGGCGCATTTCCCATGAATCTTGAAACTGGATGAGCGACTCAGTAGTCCGATAGCTGGCTCCAGCTTTCAAGTGAAGGTAGCTGCACAGATAAGTGCATAGAAAATCTAAAGTCAGGGTCGATGCCAGGTGTGAAGGGCACACGAGGGTCAGGAGCACTTTCAGGTTCATGCCACAGGAAGTCATGTTTCCCTGGAGCTCTGGACAGTGAAAGCAGGCGTAAGTGCTGCCTTGCACATGTGCAAAGATCACTGCTCCTACAGAGTTGGTTGGAATCCTGTAGAGGTTCCATAAGACTCCTGCTCTCTTTGTGCCAAGGAATCCTCTGATGGTTGATAAACAGGAGGAGATGTGTTCCCTGTGTTCCCATTCTTTGGGAATGAGGTGGCCTGGACTGTGTCTCTCCATGGCACAAGGGTGAAATCAAACTCTGGAAATGCCTAGTTGAATTTGGGGCCAAATTCTTGGTGAAAGCCCTCTTCCGAGTGTCCCACAGCTCATTTGAAGATCCCCAGTTTTGGGAACCCTTGGATGTCATTTCCTGGAAGTGCTCGTGCACGGAACAGTGCCTGTGGACACAGATTTGGCTTCCTCGTAGACATTAGCCGGGGCTGATCAAATGAATAGCCTGTTCTTGGCTGGGACTTCCTGAGTATTTTTCTCCATTCGGAGTCCTCTATGCCTTGTCTTGATCTGGCACGCGTCTGCCTTTCTGTCAAGGGTCAGCAGTCTCACTAATGGGCGAGAAGTGTGTGTCTCGATTTTGTCCATACTTGGGGCTATATGTGGAAAAAGCGTAGCTGTTAGGCAATGAATGTCTCTCGTCTGATGTCTGACTTACTTCTTTGCCCTTCTTAAAAGGATTGCAAGGTCGAAGCCTGTTTTCCTGCTTTCATGAGGGTCAAGCTACTCCCCGGGAAACCGGAAGAGGATGTGGGAACCTTCTCATCCTGCGTGATTGCGGGCTGGATGGACGATATCGGTGGTGAGGAACTTGAAGACTCAGGTGATTTTTCCCGGGGATTGAGATGTCTCGGGTCAATGAAGACACCTCAACTTGTCTCGAAGAGAGATGATGACATAAAAATCATGCTCAATAGGATCCCGCTGAGGCCCAGAGAGAAACTCCTTTTCACTAACATGAATGATCTGCTTTAGAGTGGACCCCCGTTGTGATCCCTTTTTCCTCCACCAAGTGATCAAAAACTCCTCCCTGACCGATTTTGGCCATGCTGATTCCTTGGCTCTTTTCCTCTTTTTCTGTCATTTAGAGAGACCTGCTTTCAAGAGATTCACCACCGAAAGAACTCAAGGTGAGTGAATGACGACGGTTTTCCCTTGTCTCTGGTGATACTTAGACAAGTGAAAAGGGAGCCCAAGAGGCAGTCGGGTTTTGTGGAAAAGCTGAGACGTGTCCCCTGCTTTGAGCTTGACCTGACCGATTGACCAAGTGGCGGTGATATGCACGGGTGGATAGTTAGGAAGCACAGGGACCTAGAAGAATTTCCACTTGAGTAATTTTTGCTAGTCCGGTTCCCAGTCGGGTATGTCTACGGAAGTTTGAGAATATTTTCAACTCTCAACTCTTTACGGGATGGGAGTGTGTAGCAGCTCTACTGGAGAAACCAGAGAGACTTGCCAGAGTTGAAAGCCTGTGTCAGTTGCGACTGGACTCTTAGGATCTCTAGGGCATCTTTCCCAGACATCTCGGTATTGGATGAAGAATTGAGTAGCCTGATACCTCGCTGTAGCATTCAAGAAAAGGCAGCAGCACCAATATCTGAGTCAAAAAGCTAATGGCAGGTTCAATCCCATTCGGTAAGTGGGTCGCGAGCGTCATGACTCATTTCAGGTTCATGCCACAGGAGGTCATGATCCGCTGAGAGTCTAATCAGGAAATGCAGGCATAACTGCTGCCTTCCACATGTGGAAAGATCATTTTCTTGACAGATCTTTGGAATCTTGTAGAGATTCCATAGAACTCCTTTTCCGTGTGCCCCACGGGATCCTCTGATGCTTGATATCCAGGAGGAGATGTGATCCCTCTCTGGGGATTATTGGGGCCTGAGGTAGATTCGATTGTGTCTCTCCATGGCTCAGTGGTGAAATGAAAGCGTTGAAGGACTGTGGCAATTTTAACAAGTGTTGGCAGAATTCTTGGAAAGCTATTCTTTTCCAAATGTCCTCCAGCTGATTTGAAGATCCCCCGGTGCTGGGGACTCTTGCGTGCCATTTCCCGGGAGTCCGCACACATTGGACAGTGCCCGTGGACGCATACTTGGCAGCCTTCAACACATCAGTCAGGCTTAATCAATTGCAAAGGCTCCTTTTGCCTGGGTCCTCCTGAAAATTTGTGCTACATCCAGAGACCTCTCTGCCTTCTTCTGAATATTGCATGATTCTCTCCTTCTGTCATGGGTCAGCAGACTCCCCAGCGGGTTGCAAATGGCTGTCTTGATTTTGTCCATGTGTTCGCGAATGTCTGGCTGAAAGCATAGCCTTAGGGAAATGAGTTTCTCTTCTGGGATCTCTGTCTTACCCACTTCCCCTTTTCAAAGGGTTAGTGAGGTCGATGTGTCTTGTCCTGCTTTCACGGGGGTCAAGCCAACTGCCCGGGAAACTGGAAGATGATGTGTGAACGCTCTCATCCACTGTCCTTCCTGGGTGGAAGGAAGACATTTGTGGTAAGCATCTTCAGGTCTCAGGGGATTTTTCCTGGGGAGTGATATGGCTGGGGTCAATGATGACATAATCTGTCTGGAAGAGAGATGATGACCTAAAAATCATGCTCAGAGAGGTTATGCTGAGGCCCTGTGGGAAAGTCCTTTGGCCCAGCCTTCCAGATCTTCTTTAGAGCGGACTCCCATTTTGATTTCTTTCACCTGCACCAAGTAATCCAAAAGACCTGGGTGGCCGATTTTGGTCAGGCTGATTCCTTGGCTCCTTTCCTCTTTTTGTGTCCTTTAGCACAACCTGCCTCCGAGGAGTTCACCGTTGCGAGGACAAAAGGTGAGGGATTTCCCGTGATTTGCCCTGGCCCCATCTGACACTTAGGCAAGTGAGGATACACCTCAAAAGGCAGTAGGGTTTGCTGACAAAGCTGAGGCATGTCCCCTGGTGTTTGCTTGACCTTGCCTGGTTGACTAAGTGGCGGTGATGTGCGTGGGTGGATACTTAGGAATCAGAGAATCCTGAAACCTGTGTGCTGGAGTCATCTTCGATAGCCTGCGTCCAAGTCCGATACGGCCTACTGAAAGGGGAGAATCGGCCAACTAGAAAAACGTGTTTTCCTGAGACATTTATGAGATGTGAATGGCTCAGAGCTCTACAGGAGACTGGTCAACTTGCTGTATTTGAACGCGTGTGTCAGTTGCGGTTGGACTCGTAGGATTTGCAGGGCGCATTTCCCATGAATCTTGAAACTGGATGAGCGACTCAGTAGTCCGATAGCTGGCTCCAGCTTTCAAGTGAAGGTAGCTGCACAGATAAGTGCATAGAAAATCTAAAGTCAGGGTCGATGCCAGGTGTGAAGGGCACACGAGGGTCAGGAGCACTTTCAGGTTCATGCCACAGGAAGTCATGTTTCCCTGGAGCTCTGGACAGTGAAAGCAGGCGTAAGTGCTGCCTTGCACATGTGCAAAGATCACTGCTCCTACAGAGTTGGTTGGAATCCTGTAGAGGTTCCATAAGACTCCTGCTCTCTTTGTGCCAAGGAATCCTCTGATGGTTGATAAACAGGAGGAGATGTGTTCCCTGTGTTCCCATTCTTTGGGAATGAGGTGGCCTGGACTGTGTCTCTCCATGGCACAAGGGTGAAATCAAACTCTGGAAATGCCTAGTTGAATTTGGGGCCAAATTCTTGGTGAAAGCCCTCTTCCGAGTGTCCCACAGCTCATTTGAAGATCCCCAGTTTTGGGAACCCTTGGATGTCATTTCCTGGAAGTGCTCGTGCACGGAACAGTGCCTGTGGACACAGATTTGGCTTCCTCGTAGACATTAGCCGGGGCTGATCAAATGAATAGCCTGTTCTTGGCTGGGACTTCCTGAGTATTTTTCTCCATTCGGAGTCCTCTATGCCTTGTCTTGATCTGGCACGCGTCTGCCTTTCTGTCAAGGGTCAGCAGTCTCACTAATGGGCGAGAAGTGTGTGTCTCGATTTTGTCCATACTTGGGGCTATATGTGGAAAAAGCGTAGCTGTTAGGCAATGAATGTCTCTCGTCTGATGTCTGACTTACTTCTTTGCCCTTCTTAAAAGGATTGCAAGGTCGAAGCCTGTTTTCCTGCTTTCATGAGGGTCAAGCTACTCCCCGGGAAACCGGAAGAGGATGTGGGAACCTTCTCATCCTGCGTGATTGCGGGCTGGATGGACGATATCGGTGGTGAGGAACTTGAAGACTCAGGTGATTTTTCCCGGGGATTGAGATGTCTCGGGTCAATGAAGACACCTCAACTTGTCTCGAAGAGAGATGATGACATAAAAATCATGCTCAATAGGATCCCGCTGAGGCCCAGAGAGAAACTCCTTTTCACTAACATGAATGATCTGCTTTAGAGTGGACCCCCGTTGTGATCCCTTTTTCCTCCACCAAGTGATCAAAAACTCCTCCCTGACCGATTTTGGCCATGCTGATTCCTTGGCTCTTTTCCTCTTTTTCTGTCATTTAGAGAGACCTGCTTTCAAGAGATTCACCACCGAAAGAACTCAAGGTGAGTGAATGACGACGGTTTTCCCTTGTCTCTGGTGATACTTAGACAAGTGAAAAGGGAGCCCAAGAGGCAGTCGGGTTTTGTGGAAAAGCTGAGACGTGTCCCCTGCTTTGAGCTTGACCTGACCGATTGACCAAGTGGCGGTGATATGCACGGGTGGATAGTTAGGAAGCACAGGGACCTAGAAGAATTTCCACTTGAGTAATTTTTGCTAGTCCGGTTCCCAGTCGGGTATGTCTACGGAAGTTTGAGAATATTTTCAACTCTCAACTCTTTACGGGATGGGAGTGTGTAGCAGCTCTACTGGAGAAACCAGAGAGACTTGCCAGAGTTGAAAGCCTGTGTCAGTTGCGACTGGACTCTTAGGATCTCTAGGGCATCTTTCCCAGACATCTCGGTATTGGATGAAGAATTGAGTAGCCTGATACCTCGCTGTAGCATTCAAGAAAAGGCAGCAGCACCAATATCTGAGTCAAAAAGCTAATGGCAGGTTCAATCCCATTCGGTAAGTGGGTCGCGAGCGTCATGACTCATTTCAGGTTCATGCCACAGGAGGTCATGATCCGCTGAGAGTCTAATCAGGAAATGCAGGCATAACTGCTGCCTTCCACATGTGGAAAGATCATTTTCTTGACAGATCTTTGGAATCTTGTAGAGATTCCATAGAACTCCTTTTCCGTGTGCCCCACGGGATCCTCTGATGCTTGATATCCAGGAGGAGATGTGATCCCTCTCTGGGGATTATTGGGGCCTGAGGTAGATTCGATTGTGTCTCTCCATGGCTCAGTGGTGAAATGAAAGCGTTGAAGGACTGTGGCAATTTTAACAAGTGTTGGCAGAATTCTTGGAAAGCTATTCTTTTCCAAATGTCCTCCAGCTGATTTGAAGATCCCCCGGTGCTGGGGACTCTTGCGTGCCATTTCCCGGGAGTCCGCACACATTGGACAGTGCCCGTGGACGCATACTTGGCAGCCTTCAACACATCAGTCAGGCTTAATCAATTGCAAAGGCTCCTTTTGCCTGGGTCCTCCTGAAAATTTGTGCTACATCCAGAGACCTCTCTGCCTTCTTCTGAATATTGCATGATTCTCTCCTTCTGTCATGGGTCAGCAGACTCCCCAGCGGGTTGCAAATGGCTGTCTTGATTTTGTCCATGTGTTCGCGAATGTCTGGCTGAAAGCATAGCCTTAGGGAAATGAGTTTCTCTTCTGGGATCTCTGTCTTACCCACTTCCCCTTTTCAAAGGGTTAGTGAGGTCGATGTGTCTTGTCCTGCTTTCACGGGGGTCAAGCCAACTGCCCGGGAAACTGGAAGATGATGTGTGAACGCTCTCATCCACTGTCCTTCCTGGGTGGAAGGAAGACATTTGTGGTAAGCATCTTCAGGTCTCAGGGGATTTTTCCTGGGGAGTGATATGGCTGGGGTCAATGATGACATAATCTGTCTGGAAGAGAGATGATGACCTAAAAATCATGCTCAGAGAGGTTATGCTGAGGCCCTGTGGGAAAGTCCTTTGGCCCAGCCTTCCAGATCTTCTTTAGAGCGGACTCCCATTTTGATTTCTTTCACCTGCACCAAGTAATCCAAAAGACCTGGGTGGCCGATTTTGGTCAGGCTGATTCCTTGGCTCCTTTCCTCTTTTTGTGTCCTTTAGCACAACCTGCCTCCGAGGAGTTCACCGTTGCGAGGACAAAAGGTGAGGGATTTCCCGTGATTTGCCCTGGCCCCATCTGACACTTAGGCAAGTGAGGATACACCTCAAAAGGCAGTAGGGTTTGCTGACAAAGCTGAGGCATGTCCCCTGGTGTTTGCTTGACCTTGCCTGGTTGACTAAGTGGCGGTGATGTGCGTGGGTGGATACTTAGGAATCAGAGAATCCTGAAACCTGTGTGCTGGAGTCATCTTCGATAGCCTGCGTCCAAGTCCGATACGGCCTACTGAAAGGGGAGAATCGGCCAACTAGAAAAACGTGTTTTCCTGAGACATTTATGAGATGTGAATGGCTCAGAGCTCTACAGGAGACTGGTCAACTTGCTGTATTTGAACGCGTGTGTCAGTTGCGGTTGGACTCGTAGGATTTGCAGGGCGCATTTCCCATGAATCTTGAAACTGGATGAGCGACTCAGTAGTCCGATAGCTGGCTCCAGCTTTCAAGTGAAGGTAGCTGCACAGATAAGTGCATAGAAAATCTAAAGTCAGGGTCGATGCCAGGTGTGAAGGGCACACGAGGGTCAGGAGCACTTTCAGGTTCATGCCACAGGAAGTCATGTTTCCCTGGAGCTCTGGACAGTGAAAGCAGGCGTAAGTGCTGCCTTGCACATGTGCAAAGATCACTGCTCCTACAGAGTTGGTTGGAATCCTGTAGAGGTTCCATAAGACTCCTGCTCTCTTTGTGCCAAGGAATCCTCTGATGGTTGATAAACAGGAGGAGATGTGTTCCCTGTGTTCCCATTCTTTGGGAATGAGGTGGCCTGGACTGTGTCTCTCCATGGCACAAGGGTGAAATCAAACTCTGGAAATGCCTAGTTGAATTTGGGGCCAAATTCTTGGTGAAAGCCCTCTTCCGAGTGTCCCACAGCTCATTTGAAGATCCCCAGTTTTGGGAACCCTTGGATGTCATTTCCTGGAAGTGCTCGTGCACGGAACAGTGCCTGTGGACACAGATTTGGCTTCCTCGTAGACATTAGCCGGGGCTGATCAAATGAATAGCCTGTTCTTGGCTGGGACTTCCTGAGTATTTTTCTCCATTCGGAGTCCTCTATGCCTTGTCTTGATCTGGCACGCGTCTGCCTTTCTGTCAAGGGTCAGCAGTCTCACTAATGGGCGAGAAGTGTGTGTCTCGATTTTGTCCATACTTGGGGCTATATGTGGAAAAAGCGTAGCTGTTAGGCAATGAATGTCTCTCGTCTGATGTCTGACTTACTTCTTTGCCCTTCTTAAAAGGATTGCAAGGTCGAAGCCTGTTTTCCTGCTTTCATGAGGGTCAAGCTACTCCCCGGGAAACCGGAAGAGGATGTGGGAACCTTCTCATCCTGCGTGATTGCGGGCTGGATGGACGATATCGGTGGTGAGGAACTTGAAGACTCAGGTGATTTTTCCCGGGGATTGAGATGTCTCGGGTCAATGAAGACACCTCAACTTGTCTCGAAGAGAGATGATGACATAAAAATCATGCTCAATAGGATCCCGCTGAGGCCCAGAGAGAAACTCCTTTTCACTAACATGAATGATCTGCTTTAGAGTGGACCCCCGTTGTGATCCCTTTTTCCTCCACCAAGTGATCAAAAACTCCTCCCTGACCGATTTTGGCCATGCTGATTCCTTGGCTCTTTTCCTCTTTTTCTGTCATTTAGAGAGACCTGCTTTCAAGAGATTCACCACCGAAAGAACTCAAGGTGAGTGAATGACGACGGTTTTCCCTTGTCTCTGGTGATACTTAGACAAGTGAAAAGGGAGCCCAAGAGGCAGTCGGGTTTTGTGGAAAAGCTGAGACGTGTCCCCTGCTTTGAGCTTGACCTGACCGATTGACCAAGTGGCGGTGATATGCACGGGTGGATAGTTAGGAAGCACAGGGACCTAGAAGAATTTCCACTTGAGTAATTTTTGCTAGTCCGGTTCCCAGTCGGGTATGTCTACGGAAGTTTGAGAATATTTTCAACTCTCAACTCTTTACGGGATGGGAGTGTGTAGCAGCTCTACTGGAGAAACCAGAGAGACTTGCCCTAGTTGAAAGCCTGTGTCAGTTGCCACTGGACTCTTAGGATCTCCAGGGCCTCTTTCCCAGACATCTTGGTATTGGATGAAGACTGGAGTAGCCTGACACCTCGCTGTAGCATTCAAGAAAAGGCAGCAGCACCACTCTCTGAGTCAAAAAGCTAATGCCAGGCTCAATACCATTCGGTACGTGGGTCGCGAGCGTCATGACTAGTTTCAGGTTCATACCACAGGAGGTCAGGATCTGCTGACAGTCTAATCAGGCAATGCAGGCATAACTGCTGCCTTCCACATGTGGAAAGATCATTTTCTTGACAGATCTTTGGAATCTTGTAGAGATTCCATAGAACTCCTTTTCCGTGTGCCCCACGGGATCCTCTGATGCTTGATATACGGGAGGAGATGTGATCCCTCTCTGGGGATTATTGGGGCCTGAGGTAGATTCGATTGTGTCTCTCCATGGCTCAGTGGTGAAATGAAAGCGTTGAAGGACTGTGGCAATTTTAACAAGTGTTGGCAGAATTCTTGGAAAGCTATTCTTTTCCAAATGTCCTCCAGCTGATTTGAAGATCCCCCGGTGCTGGGGACTCTTGGATGCCATTTCCCGGGAGTCCGCACACATTGGACAGTGCCCGTGGACGCATAGTTGGCTGCCTTCAACACATCAGTCAGGCTTAAGCAATGGCAAAGGCTCCTTTTGCCTGGGTCCTCCTGTAAATTTCTGCTACATCCAGAGACCTCTCTGCCTTCTTCTGAATATTGCATGATTCTCTCCTTCTGTCATGGGTCAGCAGACTCCCCAGTGGGTTGCAAATGGCTGTCTTGATTTTGTCCATGTGTTCGCGAATGTCTGGCTGAAAGCCTAGCCTTAGGGAAGTGAGTTTCTCTTCTGGGATCTCTGTCTTACTGATTTCCCCTTTTCAAAGGGTTAGTGAGGTCGATGTGTCTTGTCCCGCTTTCATCGGGGTCAAGCCAACTGCCCGGGAAACTGGAAGATGATGTGTGAACGCTCTCATCCACTGTCCTTCCTGGGTGGAAGGAAGACATTTGTGGTAAGCATCTTCAGGTCTCAGGGGATTTTTCCTGGGGAGTGATATGGCTGGGGTCAATGATGACATAATCTGTCTGGAAGAGAGATGATGACCTAAAAATCATGCTCAGAGAGGTTATGCTGAGGCCCTGTGGGAAAGTCCTTTGGCCCAGCCTTCCAGATCTTCTTTAGAGCGGACTCCCATTTTGATTTCTTTCACCTGCACCAAGTAATCCAAAAGACCTGGGTGGCCGATTTTGGTCAGGCTGATTCCTTGGCTCTTTTCCTCTTTTTGTGTCCTTTAGCACAACCTGCCTCCGAGGAGTTCACCGTTGCGAAGACAAAAGGTGAGGGATTTCCCGTGATTTGCCCTGGCCCCATCTGACACTTAGGCAAGTGAGGATACACCGCAAAAGGCAGTAGGGTTTGCTGACAAGGCTGAGGCATGTCCCCTGGTGTTTGCTTGACCTTGCCTGGTTGACTAAGTGGCGGTGATGTGCGTGGGTGGATACTTCGGAATCAGAGAATGCTGAAACATGTGCGCTGGAGTCGTCTGCGATAGCCTGGGTCCAAGTCCGATAGGGCCTACCGAAATGGGAGAAACGGCCAACTAGAACAATGTATTTTCCCAAGATATTTAGGAGATGTGAATGGCCCAGAGCTCTACAGGAGACTGGTCAACTTGCTGTAATTGAAAGCGTGTGTCAGTTGCGGCTGGACTCGCAGGATTTGCGGGGCGCTTTTCCCGTGAATCTTGAAATTGGATGAGCGACTCAGTAGTCTGATAGCTGGCTCCAGCTTTCAAGTAAAGGTAGCTGCACAGATAACTGCATAGAAAATCTAAAGTCAGGGTCGATGCCAGGTGTGAAGGGGACACGAGGGTCAGGAGCACTTTCAGGTTGATGCCACAGGAGGTCATGTTTCCCTGGAGCTCTAGACAGTGAAAGCAGGCGTAAGTGCTGCCTTGCACATGTGCAGAGATCAGTGTTCCTACAGAGTTCGTTGGAATCCTGTAGAGGTTCCATAAGACTCCTGCTCTCTTTGTGCCAAGGAATCCTCTGATGGTTGATAAACAGGAGGAGATGTGTTCCCTGTGTTCCCATTCTTTGGGAATGAGGTGGCCTGGACTGTGTCTCTCCATGGCACAAGGGTGAAATCAAACTCTGGAAATGCCTAGTTGAATTTGGGGCCAAATTCTTGGTGAAAGCCCTCTTCCGAGTGTCCCACAGCTCATTTGAAGATCCCCAGTTTTGGGAACCCTTGGATGTCATTTCCTGGAAGTGCTCGTGCACGGATCCGTGCCTGTGGACACAGATTCGGCTTCCTCGTAGACATTAGCCGGGGCTGATCAAATGAATAGCCTGTTCTTGGCTGGGACTTCCTGAGTACTTTTCTCCATTCGGAGTCCTCTATGCCTTGTCTTGATCTGGCACGCGTCTGCCTTTCTGTCAAGGGTCAGCAGTCTCACTAATGGGCGAGAAGTGTGAGTCTTGATTTCGTCCCTCTTTTGGGCTATATGTGGAAAAAGCATAGCTGTTAGGCAATGAATGTCTCTCGTCTGATGTCTGACTCACTTCTTTGCCCTTCCTCAAAGGATGGCAAGGTCGAAGCCTGTTTTCCTGCTTTCATGAGGGTCAAGCTACTCCCCGGGACACCGGAAGAGGATGTGCGAACCTTCTCATCCTGCGTGATTGCGGGCTGGATGGACGATATCGGTGGTGAGGAACTTGAAGACTCAGGTGATTTCTCCCGGGGATTGAGATGTCTCGGGTCAACGAAGACACCTCAACTTGTCTCGAAGAGAGATGATGACATAAAAATCATGCTCAATAGGATCCCGCTGAGGCCCAGAGAGAAACTCCTTTTCCCTAACGTTAATGATCTGCTTTAGAGGGGACCCCCGTTTGGATCCCTTTTTCCTCCACCAAGTGATCAAAAACTCCTCCGTGACCGATTCTGGTCATGCTGATTCCTTGGCTCTTTTCGTCTTTTTCTGTCATTTCGAAAGACCTGCTTTCAGAAGATTCACCACCGAAAGAACTCAAGGTGAGTGAATGACGGCGGTTTTCCCTTGTCTCTGGTGACACTTAGACAAGTGAAAATGGAGCCCAAGAGGCAGTCGGGTTTTGTGGAAAAGCTGAGACGTGTCCCCTGCTTTGAGCTTGACCTGACCGATTGACCAAGTGGCGGTGATATGCACGGGTGGATAGTTAGGAAGCACAGGAACCTAGAAGAATTTCCACTTGAGTAATTTTTGCTAGTCCGGTTCCCAGTCGGGTATGTCTACGGAAGTTTGAGAATATTTTCAACTCTCAACTCTTTACGGGATGGGAGTGTGTAGCAGCTCTACTGGAGAAACCAGAGAGACTTGCCCTAGTTGAAAGCCTGTGTCAGTTGCGACTGGACTCTTAGGATCTCCAGGGCCTCTTTCCCAGACATCTTGGTATTGGATGAAGACTGGAGTAGCCTGACACCTCGCTGTAGCATTCAAGAAAAGGCAGCAGCACCACTATCTGAGTCAAAAAGCTAATGCCAGGCTCAATACCATTCGGTACGTGGGTCGCGAGCGTCATGACTAGTTTCAGGTTCATACCACAGGAGGTCAGGATCTGCTGACAGTCTAATCAGGCAATGCAGGCATAACTGCTGCCTTCCACATGTGGAAAGATCATTTTCTTGACAGATCTTTGGAATCTTGTAGAGATTCCATAGAACTCCTTTTCCGTGTGCCCCACGGGATCCTCTGATGCTTGATATACGGGAGGAGATGTGTTCCCTCTCTGGGGATTATTGGGGCCTGAGGTAGATTCGATTGTGTCTCTCCATGGCTCAGTGGTGAAATGAAAGCGTTGAAGGACTGTGGCAATTTTAACAAGTGTTGGCAGAATTCTTGGAAAGCTATTCTTTTCCAAATGTCCTCCAGCTGATTTGAAGATCCCCCGGTGCTGGGGACTCTTGGGTGCCATTTCCCGGGAGTCCGCACACATTGGACAGTGCCCGTGGACGCATAGTTGGCTGCCTTCAACACATCAGTCAGGCTTAAGCAATGGCAAAGGCTCCTTTTGCCTGGGTCCTCCTGTAAATTTCTGCTACATCCAGAGACCTCTCTGCCTTCTTCTGAATATTGCATGATTCTCTCCTTCTGTCATGGGTCAGCAGACTCCCCAGTGGGTTGCAAATGGCTGTCTTGATTTTGTCCATGTGTTCGCGAATGTCTGGCTGAAAGCCTAGCCTTAGGGAAGTGAGTTTCTCTTCTGGGATCTCTGTCTTACTGATTTCCCCTTTTCAAAGGGTTAGTGAGGTCGATGTCTCTTGTGCCGCTTTCATGGGGGTCAAGCCAACTGCCCGGGAAACTGGAAGATGATGTGTGAACGCTCTCATCCACTGTCCTTCCTGGGTGGAAGGAAGACATTTGTGGTAAGCATCTTCAGGTCTCAGGGGATTTTTCCTGGGGAGTGATATGGCTGGGGTCAATGATGACATAATCTGTCTGGAAGAGAGATGATGACCTAAAAATCATGCTCAGAGAGGTTATGCTGAGGCCCTGTGGGAAAGTCCTTTGGCCCAGCCTTCCAGATCTTCTTTAGAGCGGACTCCCATTTTGATTTCTTTCACCTGCACCAAGTAATCCAAAAGACCTGGGTGGCCGATTTTGGTCAGGCTGATTCCTTGGCTCTTTTCCTCTTTTTGTGTCCTTTAGCAAAACCTGCCTCCGAGGAGTTCACCGTTGCGAGGACAAAAGGTGAGGGATTTCCCGTGATTTGCCCTGGCCCCATCTGACACTTAGGCAAGTGAGGATACACCGCAAAAGGCAGTAGGGTTTGCTGACAAGGCTGAGGCATGTCCCCTGGTGTTTGCTTGACCTTGCCTGGTTGACTAAGTGGCGGTGATGTGCGTGGGTGGATACTTCGGAATCAGAGAATGCTGAAACATGTGCGCTGGAGTCGTCTGCGATAGCCTGGGTCCAAGTCCGATAGGGCCTACCGAAATGGGAGAAACGGCCAACTAGAACAATGTATTTTCCCAAGATATTTAGGAGATGTGAATGGCCCAGAGCTCTACAGGAGACTGGTCAACTTGCTGTAATTGAAAGCGTGTGTCAGTTGCGGCTGGACTCGCAGGATTTGCGGGGCGCTTTTCCCGTGAATCTTGAAATTGGATGAGCGACTCAGTAGTCTGATAGCTGGCTCCAGCTTTCAAGTAAAGGTAGCTGCACAGATAACTGCATAGAAAATCTAAAGTCAGGGTCGATGCCAGGTGTGAAGGGGACACGAGGGTCAGGAGCACTTTCAGGTTGATGCCACAGGAGGTCATGTTTCCCTGGAGCTCTAGACAGTGAAAGCAGGCGTAAGTGCTGCCTTGCACATGTGCAGAGATCAGTGTTCCTACAGAGTTCGTTGGAATCCTGTAGAGGTTCCATAAGACTCCTGCTCTCTTTGTGCCAAGGAATCCTCTGATGGTTGATAAACAGGAGGAGATGTGTTCCCTGTGTTCCCATTCTTTGGGAATGAGGTGGCCTGGACTGTGTCTCTCCATGGCACAAGGGTGAAATCAAACTCTGGAAATGCCTAGTTGAATTTGGGGCCAAATTCTTGGTGAAAGCCCTCTTCCGAGTGTCCCACAGCTCATTTGAAGATCCCCAGTTTTGGGAACCCTTGGATGTCATTTCCTGGAAGTGCTCGTGCACGGATCCGTGCCTGTGGACACAGATTCGGCTTCCTCGTAGACATTAGCCGGGGCTGATCAAATGAATAGCCTGTTCTTGGCTGGGACTGCCTGAGTACTTTTCTCCATTCGGAGTCCTCTATGCCTTGTCTTGATCTGGCACGCGTCTGCCTTTCTGTCAAGGGTCAGCAGTCTCACTAATGGGCGAGAAGTGTGTGTCTTGATTTCGTCCCTCTTTTGGGCTATATGTGGAAAAAGCATAGCTGTTAGGCAATGAATGTCTCTCGTCTGATGTCTGACTTACTTCTTTGCCCTTCCTCAAAGGATTGCAAGGTCGAAGCCTGTTTTCCTGCTTTCATGAGGGTCAAGCTACTCCCCGGGAAACCGGAAGAGGATGTGCGAACCTTCTCATCCTGCGTGATTGCGGGCTGGATGGACGATATCGGTGGTGAGGAACTTGAAGACTCAGGTGATTTCTCCCGGGGATTGAGATGTCTCGGGTCAACGAAGACACCTCAACTTGTCTCGAAGAGAGATGATGACATAAAAATCATGCTCAATAGGATCCCGCTGAGGCCCAGAGAGAAACTCCTTTTCCCTAACGTTAATGATCTGCTTTAGAGGGGACCCCCGTTTGGATCCCTTTTTCCTCCACCAAGTGATCAAAAACTCCTCCCTGACCGATTCTGGTCATGCTGATTCCTTGGCTCTTTTCGTCTTTTTCTGTCATTTCGAAAGACCTGCTTTCAGAAGATTCACCACCGAAAGAACTCAAGGTGAGTGAATGACGGCGGTTTTCCCTTGTCTCTGGTGACACTTAGACAAGTGAAAATGGAGCCCAAGAGGCAGTCGGGTTTTGTGGAAAAGCTGAGACGTGTCCCCTGCTTTGAGCTTGACCTGACCGATTGACCAAGTGGCGGTGATATGCACGGGTGGATAGTTAGGAAGCACAGGAACCTAGAAGAATTTCCACTTGAGTAATTTTTGCTAGTCCGGTTCCCAGTCGGGTATGTCTACGGAAGTTTGAGAATATTTTCAACTCTCAACTCTTTACGGGATGGGAGTGTGTAGCAGCTCTACTGGAGAAACCAGAGAGACTTGCCCTAGTTGAAAGCCTGTGTCAGTTGCGACTGGACTCTTAGGATCTCCAGGGCCTCTTTCCCAGACATCTTGGTATTGGATGAAGACTGGAGTAGCCTGACACCTCGCTGTAGCATTCAAGAAAAGGCAGCAGCACCACTATCTGAGTCAAAAAGCTAATGCCAGGCTCAATACCATTCGGTACGTGGGTCGCGAGCGTCATGACTAGTTTCAGGTTCATACCACAGGAGGTCAGGATCTGCTGACAGTCTAATCAGGCAATGCAGGCATAACTGCTGCCTTCCACATGTGGAAAGATCATTTTCTTGACAGATCTTTGGAATCTTGTAGAGATTCCATAGAACTCCTTTTCCGTGTGCCCCACGGGATCCTCTGATGCTTGATATACGGGAGGAGATGTGTTCCCTCTCTGGGGATTATTGGGGCCTGAGGTAGATTCGATTGTGTCTCTCCATGGCTCAGTGGTGAAATGAAAGCGTTGAAGGACTGTGGCAATTTTAACAAGTGTTGGCAGAATTCTTGGAAAGCTATTCTTTTCCAAATGTCCTCCAGCTGATTTGAAGATCCCCCGGTGCTGGGGACTCTTGGGTGCCATTTCCCGGGAGTCCGCACACATTGGACAGTGCCCGTGGACGCATAGTTGGCTGCCTTCAACACATCAGTCAGGCTTAAGCAATGGCAAAGGCTCCTTTTGCCTGGGTCCTCCTGTAAATTTCTGCTACATCCAGAGACCTCTCTGCCTTCTTCTGAATATTGCATGATTCTCTCCTTCTGTCATGGGTCAGCAGACTCCCCAGTGGGTTGCAAATGGCTGTCTTGATTTTGTCCATGTGTTCGCGAATGTCTGGCTGAAAGCCTAGCCTTAGGGAAGTGAGTTTCTCTTCTGGGATCTCTGTCTTACTGATTTCCCCTTTTCAAAGGGTTAGTGAGGTCGATGTCTCTTGTGCCACTTTCATGGGGGTCAAGCCAACTGCCCGGGAAACTGGAAGATGATGTGTGAACGCTCTCATCCACTGTCCTTCCTGGGTGGAAGGAAGACATTTGTGGTAAGCATCTTCAGGTCTCAGGGGATTTTTCCTGGGGAGTGATATGGCTGGGGTCAATGATGACATAATCTGTCTGGAAGAGAGATGATGACCTAAAAATCATGCTCAGAGAGGTTATGCTGAGGCCCTGTGGGAAAGTCCTTTGGCCCAGCCTTCCAGATCTTCTTTAGAGCGGACTCCCATTTTGATTTCTTTCACCTGCACCAAGTAATCCAAAAGACCTGGGTGGCCGATTTTGGTCAGGCTGATTCCTTGGCTCTTTTCCTCTTTTTGTGTCCTTTAGCACAACCTGCCTCCGAGGAGTTCACCGTTGCGAGGACAAAAGGTGAGGGATTTCCCGTGATTTGCCCTGGCCCCATCTGACACTTAGGCAAGTGAGGATACACCGCAAAAGGCAGTAGGGTTTGCTGACAAGGGTGAGGCATGTCCCCTGGTGTTTGCTTGACCTTGCCTGGTTGACTAAGTGGCGGTGATGTGCGTGGGTGGATACTTAGGAATCAGAGAATGCTGAAACATGTGAGCTGGAGTCGTCTGCGATAGCCTGGGTCCAAGTCCGATAGGGCCTACCGAAATGGGAGAAACGGCCAACTAGAACAATGTATTTTCCCAAGATATTTAGGAGATGTGAATGGCCCAGAGCTCTACAGGAGACTGGTCAACTTGCTGTAATTGAAAGCGTGTGTCAGTTGCGGCTGGACTCGCAGGATTTGCGGGGCGCTTTTCCCGTGAATCTTGAAATTGGATGAGCGACTCAGTAGTCTGATAGCTGGCTCCAGCTTTCAAGTAAAGGTAGCTGCACAGATAACTGCATAGAAAATCTAAAGTCAGGGTCGATGCCAGGTGTGAAGGGGACACGAGGGTCAGGAGCACTTTCAGGTTGATGCCACAGGAGGTCATGTTTCCCTGGAGCTCTAGACAGTGAAAGCAGGCGTAAGTGCTGCCTTGCACATGTGCAGAGATCAGTGTTCCTACAGAGTTCGTTGGAATCCTGTAGAGGTTCCATAAGACTCCTGCTCTCTTTGTGCCAAGGAATCCTCTGATGGTTGATAAACAGGAGGAGATGTGTTCCCTGTGTTCCCATTCTTTGGGAATGAGGTGGCCTGGACTGTGTCTCTCCATGGCACAAGGGTGAAATCAAACTCTGGAAATGCCTAGTTGAATTTGGGGCCAAATTCTTGGTGAAAGCCCTCTTCCGAGTGTCCCACAGCTCATTTGAAGATCCCCAGTTTTGGGAACCCTTGGATGTCATTTCCTGGAAGTGCTCGTGCACGGATCCGTGCCTGTGGACACAGATTCGGCTTCCTCGTAGACATTAGCCGGGGCTGATCAAATGAATAGCCTGTTCTTGGCTGGGACTGCCTGAGTACTTTTCTCCATTCGGAGTCCTCTATGCCTTGTCTTGATCTGGCACGCGTCTGCCTTTCTGTCAAGGGTCAGCAGTCTCACTAATGGGCGAGAAGTGTGTGTCTTGATTTCGTCCCTCTTTTGGGCTATATGTGGAAAAAGCATAGCTGTTAGGCAATGAATGTCTCTCGTCTGATGTCTGACTCACTTCTTTGCCCTTCCTCAAAGGATTGCAAGGTCGAAGCCTGTTTTCCTGCTTTCATGAGGGTCAAGCTACTCCCCGGGAAACCGGAAGAGGATGTGCGAACCTTCTCATCCTGCGTGATTGCGGGCTGGATGGACGATATCGGTGGTGAGGAACTTGAAGACTCAGGTGATTTCTCCCGGGGATTGAGATGTCTCGGGTCAACGAAGACACCTCAACTTGTCTCGAAGAGAGATGATGACATAAAAATCATGCTCAATAGGATCCCGCTGAGGCCCAGAGAGAAACTCCTTTTCCCTAACGTTAATGATCTGCTTTAGAGGGGACCCCCGTTTGGATCCCTTTTTCCTCCACCAAGTGATCAAAAACTCCTCCCTGACCGATTCTGGTCATGCTGATTCCTTGGCTCTTTTCGTCTTTTTCTGTCATTTCGAAAGACCTGCTTTCAGGAGATTCACCACCGAAAGAACTCAAGGTGAGTGAATGACGGCGGTTTTCCCTTGTCTCTGGTGACACTTAGACAAGTGAAAATGGAGCCCAAGAGGCAGTCGGGTTTTGTGGAAAAGCTGAGACGTGTCCCCTGCTTTGAGCTTGACCTGACCGATTGACCAAGTGGCGGTGATATGCACGGGTGGATAGTTAGGAAGCACAGGAACCTAGAAGAATTTCCACTTGAGTAATTTTTGCTAGTCCGGTTCCCAGTCGGGTATGTCTACGGAAGTTTGAGAATATTTTCAACTCTCAACTCTTTACGGGATGGGAGTGTGTAGCAGCTCTACTGGAGAAACCAGAGAGACTTGCCCTAGTTGAAAGCCTGTGTCAGTTGCGACTGGACTCTTAGGATCTCCAGGGCCTCTTTCCCAGACATCTTGGTATTGGATGAAGACTGGAGTAGCCTGACACCTCGCTGTAGCATTCAAGAAAAGGCAGCAGCACCACTATCTGAGTCAAAAAGCTAATGCCAGGCTCAATACCATTCGGTACGTGGGTCGCGAGCGTCATGACTAGTTTCAGGTTCATACCACAGGAGGTCAGGATCTGCTGACAGTCTAATCAGGCAATGCAGGCATAACTGCTGCCTTCCACATGTGGAAAGATCATTTTCTTGACAGATCTTTGGAATCTTGTAGAGATTCCATAGAACTCCTTTTCCGTGTGCCCCACGGGATCCTCTGATGCTTGATATACGGGAGGAGATGTGTTCCCTCTCTGGGGATTATTGGGGCCTGAGGTAGATTCGATTGTGTCTCTCCATGGCTCAGTGGTGAAATGAAAGCGTTGAAGGACTGTGGCAATTTTAACAAGTGTTGGCAGAATTCTTGGAAAGCTATTCTTTTCCAAATGTCCTCCAGCTGACTTGAAGATCCCCCGGTGCTGGGGACTCTTGGGTGCCATTTCCCGGGAGTCCGCACACATTGGACAGTGCCCGTGGACGCATAGTTGGCTGCCTTCAACACATCAGTCAGGCTTAAGCAATGGCAAAGGCTCCTTTTGCCTGGGTCCTCCTGTAAATTTCTGCTACATCCAGAGACCTCTCTGCCTTCTTCTGAATATTGCATGATTCTCTCCTTCTGTCATGGGTCAGCAGACTCCCCAGTGGGTTGCAAATGGCTGTCTTGATTTTGTCCATGTGTTCGCGAATGTCTGGCTGAAAGCCTAGCCTTAGGGAAGTGAGTTTCTCTTCTGGGATCTCTGTCTTACTGATTTCCCCTTTTCAAAGGGTTAGTGAGGTCGATGTCTCTTGTGCCGCTTTCATGGGGGTCAAGCCAACTGCCCGGGAAACTGGAAGATGATGTGTGAACGCTCTCATCCACTGTCCTTCCTGGGTGGAAGGAAGACATTTGTGGTAAGCATCTTCAGGTCTCAGGGGATTTTTCCTGGGGAGTGATATGGCTGGGGTCAATGATGACATAGTCTGTCTGGAAGAGAGATGATGACCTAAAAATCATGCTCAGAGAGGTTATGCTGAGGCCCTGTGGGAAAGTCCTTTGGCCCAGCCTTCCAGATCTTCTTTAGAGCGGACTCCCATTTTGATTTCTTTCACCTGCACCAAGTAATCCAAAAGACCTGGGTGGCCGATTTTGGTCAGGCTGATTCCTTGGCTCTTTTCCTCTTTTTGTGTCCTTTAGCACAACCTGCCTCCGAGGAGTTCACCGTTGCGAGGACAAAAGGTGAGGGATTTCCCGTGATTTGCCCTGGCCCCATCTGACACTTAGGCAAGTGAGGATACACCGCAAAAGGCAGTAGGGTTTGCTGACAAGGGTGAGGCATGTCCCCTGGTGTTTGCTTGACCTTGCCTGGTTGACTAAGTGGCGGTGATGTGCGTGGGTGGATACTTAGGAATCAGAGAATGCTGAAACATGTGAGCTGGAGTCGTCTGCGATAGCCTGGGTCCAAGTCCGATAGGGCCTACCGAAATGGGAGAAACGGCCAACTAGAACAATGTATTTTCCCAAGATATTTAGGAGATGTGAATGGCCCAGAGCTCTACAGGAGACTGGTCAACTTGCTGTAATTGAAAGCGTGTGTCAGTTGCGGCTGGACTCGCAGGATTTGCGGGGCGCTTTTCCCGTGAATCTTGAAATTGGATGAGCGACTCAGTAGTCTGATAGCTGGCTCCAGCTTTCAAGTAAAGGTAGCTGCACAGATAACTGCATAGAAAATCTAAAGTCAGGGTCGATGCCAGGTGTGAAGGGGACACGAGGGTCAGGAGCACTTTCAGGTTGATGCCACAGGAGGTCATGTTTCCCTGGAGCTCTAGACAGTGAAAGCAGGCGTAAGTGCTGCCTTGCACATGTGCAGAGATCAGTGTTCCTACAGAGTTCGTTGGAATCCTGTAGAGGTTCCATAAGACTCCTGCTCTCTTTGTGCCAAGGAATCCTCTGATGGTTGATAAACAGGAGGAGATGTGTTCCCTGTGTTCCCATTCTTTGGGAATGAGGTGGCCTGGACTGTGTCTCTCCATGGCACAAGGGTGAAATCAAACTCTGGAAATGCCTAGTTGAATTTGGGGCCAAATTCTTGGTGAAAGCCCTCTTCCGAGTGTCCCACAGCTCATTTGAAGATCCCCAGTTTTGGGAACCCTTGGATGTCATTTCCTGGAAGTGCTCGTGCACGGATCCGTGCCTGTGGACACAGATTCGGCTTCCTCGTAGACATTAGCCGGGGCTGATCAAATGAATAGCCTGTTCTTGGCTGGGACTGCCTGAGTACTTTTCTCCATTCGGAGTCCTCTATGCCTTGTCTTGATCTGGCACGCGTCTGCCTTTCTGTCAAGGGTCAGCAGTCTCACTAATGGGCGAGAAGTGTGTGTCTTGATTTCGTCCCTCTTTTGGGCTATATGTGGAAAAAGCATAGCTGTTAGGCAATGAATGTCTCTCGTCTGATGTCTGACTCACTTCTTTGCCCTTCCTCAAAGGATTGCAAGGTCGAAGCCTGTTTTCCTGCTTTCATGAGGGTCAAGCTACTCCCCGGGAAACCGGAAGAGGATGTGCGAACCTTCTCATCCTGCGTGATTGCGGGCTGGATGGACGATATCGGTGGTGAGGAACTTGAAGACTCAGGTGATTTCTCCCGGGGATTGAGATGTCTCGGGTCAACGAAGACACCTCAACTTGTCTCAAAGAGAGATGATGACATAAAAATCATGCTCAATAGGATCCCGCTGAGGCCCAGAGAGAAACTCCTTTTCCCTAACGTTAATGATCTGCTTTAGAGGGGACCCCCGTTTGGATCCCTTTTTCCTCCACCAAGTGATCAAAAACTCCTCCCTGACCGATTCTGGTCATGCTGATTCCTTGGCTCTTTTCGTCTTTTTCTGTCATTTCGAAAGACCTGCTTTCAGGAGATTCACCACCGAAAGAACTCAAGGTGAGTGAATGACGGCGGTTTTCCCTTGTCTCTGGTGACACTTAGACAAGTGAAAATGGAGCCCAAGAGGCAGTCGGGTTTTGTGGAAAAGCTGAGACGTGTCCCCTGCTTTGAGCTTGACCTGACCGATTGACCAAGTGGCGGTGATATGCACGGGTGGATAGTTAGGAAGCACAGGAACCTAGAAGAATTTCCACTTGAGTAATTTTTGCTAGTCCGGTTCCCAGTCGGGTATGTCTACGGAAGTTTGAGAATATTTTCAACTCTCAACTCTTTACGGGATGGGAGTGTGTAGCAGCTCTACTGGAGAAACCAGAGAGACTTGCCCTAGTTGAAAGCCTGTGTCAGTTGCGACTGGACTCTTAGGATCTCCAGGGCCTCTTTCCCAGACATCTTGGTATTGGATGAAGACTGGAGTAGCCTGACACCTCGCTGTAGCATTCAAGAAAAGGCAGCAGCACCACTATCTGAGTCAAAAAGCTAATGCCAGGCTCAATACCATTCGGTACGTGGGTCGCGAGCGTCATGACTAGTTTCAGGTTCATACCACAGGAGGTCAGGATCTGCTGACAGTCTAATCAGGCAATGCAGGCATAACTGCTGCCTTCCACATGTGGAAAGATCATTTTCTTGACAGATCTTTGGAATCTTGTAGAGATTCCATAGAACTCCTTTTCCGTGTGCCCCACGGGATCCTCTGATGCTTGATATACGGGAGGAGATGTGTTCCCTCTCTGGGGATTATTGGGGCCTGAGGTAGATTCGATTGTGTCTCTCCATGGCTCAGTGGTGAAATGAAAGCGTTGAAGGACTGTGGCAATTTTAACAAGTGTTGGCAGAATTCTTGGAAAGCTATTCTTTTCCAAATGTCCTCCAGCTGACTTGAAGATCCCCCGGTGCTGGGGACTCTTGGGTGCCATTTCCCGGGAGTCCGCACACATTGGACAGTGCCCGTGGACGCATAGTTGGCTGCCTTCAACACATCAGTCAGGCTTAAGCAATGGCAAAGGCTCCTTTTGCCTGGGTCCTCCTGTAAATTTCTGCTACATCCAGAGACCTCTCTGCCTTCTTCTGAATATTGCATGATTCTCTCCTTCTGTCATGGGTCAGCAGACTCCCCAGTGGGTTGCAAATGGCTGTCTTGATTTTGTCCATGTGTTCGCGAATGTCTGGCTGAAAGCCTAGCCTTAGGGAAGTGAGTTTCTCTTCTGGGATCTCTGTCTTACTGATTTCCCCTTTTCAAAGGGTTAGTGAGGTCGATGTCTCTTGTGCCGCTTTCATGGGGGTCAAGGCAACTGCCCGGGAAACTGGAAGATGATGTGTGAACGCTCTCATCCACTGTCCTTCCTGGGTGGAAGGAAGACATTTGTGGTAAGCATCTTCAGGTCTCAGGGGATTTTTCCTGGGGAGTGATATGGCTGGGGTCAATGATGACATAATCTGTCTGGAAGAGAGATGATGACCTAAAAATCATGCTCAGAGAGGTTATGCTGAGGCCCTGTGGGAAAGTCCTTTGGCCCAGCCTTCCAGATCTTCTTTAGAGCGGACTCCCATTTTGATTTCTTTCACCTGCACCAAGTAATCCAAAAGACCTGGGTGGCCGATTTTGGTCAGGCTGATTCCTTGGCTCTTTTCCTCTTTTTGTGTCCTTTAGCAAAACCTGCCTCCGAGGAGTTCATCGTTGCGAGGACAAAAGGTGAGGGATTTCCCGTGATTTGCCCTGGCCCCATCTGACACTTAGGCAAGTGAGGATACACCGCAAAAGGCAGTAGGGTTTGCTGACAAGGCTGAGGCATGTCCCCTGGTGTTTGCTTGACCTTGCCTGGTTGACTAAGTGGCGGTGATGTGCGTGGGTGGATACTTAGGAATCAGAGAATGCTGAAACATGTGCGCTGGAGTCGTCTGCGATAGCCTGGGTCCAAGTCCGATAGGGCCTACCGAAATGGGAGAAACGGCCAACTAGAACAATGTATTTTCCCAAGATATTTAGGAGATGTGAATGGCCCAGAGCTCTACAGGAGACTGGTCAACTTGCTGTAATTGAAAGCGTGTGTCAGTTGCGGCTGGACTCGCAGGATTTGCGGGGCGCTTTTCCCGTGAATCTTGAAATTGGATGAGCGACTCAGTAGTCTGATAGCTGGCTCCAGCTTTCAAGTAAAGGTAGCTGCACAGATAACTGCATAGAAAATCTAAAGTCAGGGTCGATGCCAGGTGTGAAGGGGACACGAGGGTCAGGAGCACTTTCAGGTTGATGCCACAGGAGGTCATGTTTCCCTGGAGCTCTAGACAGTGAAAGCAGGCGTAAGTGCTGCCTTGCACATGTGCAGAGATCAGTGTTCCTACAGAGTTCGTTGGAATCCTGTAGAGGTTCCATAAGACTCCTGCTCTCTTTGTGCCAAGGAATCCTCTGATGGTTGATAAACAGGAGGAGATGTGTTCCCTGTGTTCCCATTCTTTGGGAATGAGGTGGCCTGGACTGTGTCTCTCCATGGCACAAGGGTGAAATCAAACTCTGGAAATGCCTAGTTGAATTTGGGGCCAAATTCTTGGTGAAAGCCCTCTTCCGAGTGTCCCACAGCTCATTTGAAGATCCCCAGTTTTGGGAACCCTTGGATGTCATTTCCTGGAAGTGCTCGTGCACGGATCCGTGCCTGTGGACACAGATTCGGCTTCCTCGTAGACATTAGCCGGGGCTGATCAAATGAATAGCCTGTTCTTGGCTGGGACTGCCTGAGTACTTTTCTCCATTCGGAGTCCTCTATGCCTTGTCTTGATCTGGCACTCGTCTGCCTTTCTGTCAAGGGTCAGCAGTCTCACTAATGGGCGAGAAGTGTGTGTCTTGATTTCGTCCCTCTTTTGGGCTATATGTGGAAAAAGCATAGCTGTTAGGCAATGAATGTCTCTCGTCTGATGTCTGACTTACTTCTTTGCCCTTCCTCAAAGGATTGCAAGGTCGAAGCCTGTTTTCCTGCTTTCATGAGGGTCAAGCTACTCCCCGGGAAACCGGAAGAGGATGTGCGAACCTTCTCATCCTGCGTGATTGCGGGCTGGATGGACGATATCGGTGGTGAGGAACTTGAGGACTCAGGTGATTTCTCCCGGGGATTGAGATGTCTCGGGTCAACGAAGACACCTCAACTTGTCTCGAAGAGAGATGATGACATAAAAATCATGCTCAATAGGATCCCGCTGAGGCCCAGAGAGAAACTCCTTTTCCCTAACGTTAATGATCTGCTTTAGAGGGGACCCCCGTTTGGATCCCTTTTTCCTCCACCAAGTGATCAAAAACTCCTCCCTGACCGATTCTGGTCATGCTGATTCCTTGGCTCTTTTCGTCTTTTTCTGTCATTTCGAAAGACCTGCTTTCAGGAGATTCACCACCGAAAGAACTCAAGGTGAGTGAATGACGGCGGTTTTCCCTTGTCTCTGGTGACACTTAGACAAGTGAAAATGGAGCCCAAGAGGCAGTCGGGTTTTGTGGAAAAGCTGAGACGTGTCCCCTGCTTTGAGCTTGACCTGACCGATTGACCAAGTGGCGGTGATATGCACGGGTGGATAGTTAGGAAGCACAGGAACCTAGAAGAATTTCCACTTGAGTAATTTTTGCTAGTCCGGTTCCCAGTCGGGTATGTCTACGGAAGTTTGAGAATATTTTCAACTCTCAACTCTTTACGGGATGGGAGTGTGTAGCAGCTCTACTGGAGAAACCAGAGAGACTTGCCCTAGTTGAAAGCCTGTGTCAGTTGCGACTGGACTCTTAGGATCTCCAGGGCCTCTTTCCCAGACATCTTGGTATTGGATGAAGACTGGAGTAGCCTGACACCTCGCTGTAGCATTCAAGAAAAGGCAGCAGCACCACTATCTGAGTCAAAAAGCTAATGCCAGGCTCAATACCATTCGGTACGTGGGTCGCGAGCGTCATGACTAGTTTCAGGTTCATACCACAGGAGGTCAGGATCTGCTGACAGTCTAATCAGGCAATGCAGGCATAACTGCTGCCTTCCACATGTGGAAAGATCATTTTCTTGACAGATCTTTGGAATCTTGTAGAGATTCCATAGAACTCCTTTTCCGTGTGCCCCACGGGATCCTCTGATGCTTGATATACGGGAGGAGATGTGTTCCCTCTCTGGGGATTATTGGGGCCTGAGGTAGATTCGATTGTGTCTCTCCATGGCTCAGTGGTGAAATGAAAGCGTTGAAGGACTGTGGCAATTTTAACAAGTGTTGGCAGAATTCTTGGAAAGCTATTCTTTTCCAAATGTCCTCCAGCTGATTTGAAGATCCCCCGGTGCTGGGGACTCTTGGGTGCCATTTCCCGGGAGTCCGCACACATTGGACAGTGCCCGTGGACGCATAGTTGGCTGCCTTCAACACATCAGTCAGGCTTAAGCAATGGCAAAGGCTCCTTTTGCCTGGGTCCTCCTGTAAATTTCTGCTACATCCAGAGACCTCTCTGCCTTCTTCTGAATATTGCATGATTCTCTCCTTCTGTCATGGGTCAGCAGACTCCCCAGTGGGTTGCAAATGGCTGTCTTGATTTTGTCCATGTGTTCGCGAATGTCTGGCTGAAAGCCTAGCCTTAGGGAAGTGAGTTTCTCTTCTGGGATCTCTGTCTTACTGATTTCCCCTTTTCAAAGGGTTAGTGAGGTCGATGTCTCTTGTGCCGCTTTCATGGGGGTCAAGGCAACTGCCCGGGAAACTGGAAGATGATGTGTGAACGCTCTCATCCACTGTCCTTCCTGGGTGGAAGGAAGACATTTGTGGTAAGCATCTTCAGGTCTCAGGGGATTTTTCCTGGGGAGTGATATGGCTGGGGTCAATGATGACATAATCTGTCTGGAAGAGAGATGATGACCTAAAAATCATGCTCAGAGAGGTTATGCTGAGGCCCTGTGGGAAAGTCCTTTGGCCCAGCCTTCCAGATCTTCTTTAGAGCGGACTCCCATTTTGATTTCTTTCACCTGCACCAAGTAATCCAAAAGACCTGGGTGGCCGATTTTGGTCAGGCTGATTCCTTGGCTCTTTTCCTCTTTTTGTGTCCTTTAGCACAACCTGCCTCCGAGGAGTTCACCGTTGCGAGGACAAAAGGTGAGGGATTTCCCGTGATTTGCCCTGGCCCCATCTGACACTTAGGCAAGTGAGGATACACCGCAAAAGGCAGTAGGGTTTGCTGACAAGGCTGAGGCATGTCCCCTGGTGTTTGCTTGACCTTGCCTGGTTGACTAAGTGGCGGTGATGTGCGTGGGTGGATACTTCGGAATCAGAGAATGCTGAAACATGTGCGCTGGAGTCGTCTGCGATAGCCTGGGTCCAAGTCCGATAGGGCCTACCGAAATGGGAGAAACGGCCAACTAGAACAATGTATTTTCCCAAGATATTTAGGAGATGTGAATGGCCCAGAGCTCTACAGGAGACTGGTCAACTTGCTGTAATTGAAAGCGTGTGTCAGTTGCGGCTGGACTCGCAGGATTTGCGGGGCGCTTTTCCCGTGAATCTTGAAATTGGATGAGCGACTCAGTAGTCTGATAGCTGGCTCCAGCTTTCAAGTAAAGGTAGCTGCACAGATAACTGCATAGAAAATCTAAAGTCAGGGTCGATGCCAGGTGTGAAGGGGACACGAGGGTCAGGAGCACTTTCAGGTTGATGCCACAGGAGGTCATGTTTCCCTGGAGCTCTAGACAGTGAAAGCAGGCGTAAGTGCTGCCTTGCACATGTGCAGAGATCAGTGTTCCTACAGAGTTCGTTGGAATCCTGTAGAGGTTCCATAAGACTCCTGCTCTCTTTGTGCCAAGGAATCCTCTGATGGTTGATAAACAGGAGGAGATGTGTTCCCTGTGTTCCCATTCTTTGGGAATGAGGTGGCCTGGACTGTGTCTCTCCATGGCACAAGGGTGAAATCAAACTCTGGAAATGCCTAGTTGAATTTGGGGCCAAATTCTTGGTGAAAGCCCTCTTCCGAGTGTCCCACAGCTCATTTGAAGATCCCCAGTTTTGGGAACCCTTGGATGTCATTTCCTGGAAGTGCTCGTGCACGGATCCGTGCCTGTGGACCCAGATTCGGCTTCCTCGTAGACATTAGCCGGGGCTGATCAAATGAATAGCCTGTTCTTGGCTGGGACTTCCTGAGTACGTTTCTCCATTCGGAGTCCTCTATGCCTTGTCTTGATCTGGCACGCGTCTGCCTTTCTGTCAAGGGTCAGCAGTCTCACTAATGGGCGAGAAGTGTGTGTCTTGATTTCGTCCCTCTTTTGGGCTATATGTGGAAAAAGCATAGCTGTTAGGCAATGAATGTCTCTCGTCTGATGTCTGACTTACTTCTTTGCCCTTCCTCAAAGGATTGCAAGGTCGAAGCCTGTTTTCCTGCTTTCATGAGGGTCAAGCTACTCCCCGGGAAACCGGAAGAGGATGTGCGAACCTTCTCATCCTGCGTGATTGCGGGCTGGATGGACGATATCGGTGGTGAGGAACTTGAAGACTCAGGTGATTTCTCCCGGGGATTGAGATGTCTCGGGTCAACGAAGACACCTCAACTTGTCTCGAAGAGAGATGATGACATAAAAATCATGCTCAATAGGATCCCGCTGAGGCCCAGAGAGAAACTCCTTTTCCCTAACGTTAATGATCTGCTTTAGAGGGGACCCCCGTTTGGATCCCTTTTTCCTCCACCAAGTGATCAAAAACTCCTCCCTGACCGATTTTGGTCATGCTGATTCCTTGGCTCTTTTCGTCTTTTTCTGTCATTTCGAAAGACCTGCTTTCAGGAGATTCACCACCGAAAGAACTCAAGGTGAGTGAATGACGGCGGTTTTCCCTTGTCTCTGGTGACACTTAGACAAGTGAAAATGGAGCCCAAGAGGCAGTCGGGTTTTGTGGAAAAGCTGAGACGTGTCCCCTGCTTTGAGCTTGACCTGACCGATTGACCAAGTGGCGGTGATATGCACGGGTGGATAGTTAGGAAGCACAGGAACCTAGAAGAATTTCCACTTGAGTAATTTTTGCTAGTCCGGTTCCCAGTCGGGTATGTCTACGGAAGTTTGAGAATATTTTCAACTCTCAACTCTTTACGGGATGGGAGTGTGTAGCAGCTCTACTGGAGAAACCAGAGAGACTTGCCCTAGTTGAAAGCCTGTGTCAGTTGCGACTGGACTCTTAGGATCTCCAGGGCCTCTTTCCCAGACATCTTGGTATTGGATGAAGACTGGAGTAGCCTGACACCTCGCTGTAGCATTCAAGAAAAGGCAGCAGCACCACTATCTGAGTCAAAAAGCTAATGCCAGGCTCAATACCATTCGGTACGTGGGTCGTGAGCGTCATGACTAGTTTCAGGTTCATACCACAGGAGGTCAGGATCTGCTGACAGTCTAATCAGGCAATGCAGGCATAACTGCTGCCTTCCACATGTGGAAAGATCATTTTCTTGACAGATCTTTGGAATCTTGTAGAGATTCCATAGAACTCCTTTTCCGTGTGCCCCACGGGATCCTCTGATGCTTGATATACGGGAGGAGATGTGTTCCCTCTCTGGGGATTATTGGGGCCTGAGGTAGATTCGATTGTGTCTCTCCATGGCTCAGTGGTGAAATGAAAGCGTTGAAGGACTGTGGCAATTTTAACAAGTGTTGGCAGAATTCTTGGAAAGCTATTCTTTTCCAAATGTCCTCCAGCTGATTTGAAGATCCCCCGGTGCTGGGGACTCTTGGGTGCCATTTCCCGGGAGTCCGCACACATTGGACAGTGCCCGTGGACGCATAGTTGGCTGCCTTCAACACATCAGTCAGGCTTAAGCAATGGCAAAGGCTCCTTTTGCCTGGGTCCTCCTGTAAATTTCTGCTACATCCAGAGACCTCTCTGCCTTCTTCTGAATATTGCATGATTCTCTCCTTCTGTCATGGGTCAGCAGACTCCCCAGTGGGTTGCAAATGGCTGTCTTGATTTTGTCCATGTGTTCGCGAATGTCTGGCTGAAAGCCTAGCCTTAGGGAAGTGAGTTTCTCTTCTGGGATCTCTGTCTTACTGATTTCCCCTTTTCAAAGGGTTAGTGAGGTCGATGTCTCTTGTGCCGCTTTCATGGGGGTCAAGCCAACTGCCCGGGAAACTGGAAGATGATGTGTGAACGCTCTCATCCACTGTCCTTCCTGGGTGGAAGGAAGACATTTGTGGTAAGCATCTTCAGGTCTCAGGGGATTTTTCCTGGGGAGTGATATGGCTGGGGTCAATGATGACATAATCTGTCTGGAAGAGAGATGATGACCTAAAAATCATGCTCAGAGAGGTTATGCTGAGGCCCTGTGGGAAAGTCCTTTGGCCCAGCCTTCCAGATCTTCTTTAGAGCGGACTCCCATTTTGATTTCTTTCACCTGCACCAAGTAATCCAAAAGACCTGGGTGGCCGATTTTGGTCAGGCTGATTCCTTGGCTCTTTTCCTCTTTTTGTGTCCTTTAGCAAAACCTGCCTCCGAGGAGTTCACCGTTGCGAGGACAAAAGGTGAGGGATTTCCCGTGATTTGCCCTGGCCCCATCTGACACTTAGGCAAGTGAGGATACACCGCAAAAGGCAGTAGGGTTTGCTGACAAGGCTGAGGCATGTCCCCTGGGGTTTGCTTGACCTTGCCTGGTTGACTAAGTGGCGGTGATGTGCGTGGGTGGATACTTCGGAATCAGAGAATGCTGAAACATGTGCGCTGGAGTCGTCTGCGATAGCCTGGGTCCAAGTCCGATAGGGCCTACCGAAATGGGAGAAACGGCCAACTAGAACAATGTATTTTCCCAAGATATTTAGGAGATGTGAATGGCCCAGAGCTCTACAGGAGACTGGTCAACTTGCTGTAATTCAAAGCGTGTGTCAGTTGCGGCTGGACTCGCAGGATTTGCGGGGCGCTTTTCCCGTGAATCTTGAAATTGGATGAGCGACTCAGTAGTCTGATAGCTGGCTCCAGCTTTCAAGTAAAGGTAGCTGCACAGATAACTGCATAGAAAATCTAAAGTCAGGGTCGATGCCAGGTGTGAAGGGGACACGAGGGTCAGGAGCACTTTCAGGTTGATGCCACAGGAGGTCATGTTTCCCTGGAGCTCTAGACAGTGAAAGCAGGCGTAAGTGCTGCCTTGCACATGTGCAGAGATCAGTGTTCCTACAGAGTTCGTTGGAATCCTGTAGAGGTTCCATAAGACTCCTGCTCTCTTTGTGCCAAGGAATCCTCTGATGGTTGATAAACAGGAGGAGATGTGTTCCCTGTGTTCCCATTCTTTGGGAATGAGGTGGCCTGGACTGTGTCTCTCCATGGCACAAGGGTGAAATCAAACTCTGGAAATGCCTAGTTGAATTTGGGGCCAAATTCTTGGTGAAAGCCCTCTTCCGAGTGTCCCACAGCTCATTTGAAGATCCCCAGTTTTGGGAACCCTTGGATGTCATTTCCTGGAAGTGCTCGTGCACGGATCCGTGCCTGTGGACCCAGATTCGGCTTCCTCGTAGACATTAGCCGGGGCTGATCAAATGAATAGCCTGTTCTTGGCTGGGACTTCCTGAGTACGTTTCTCCATTCGGAGTCCTCTATGCCTTGTCTTGATCTGGCACGCGTCTGCCTTTCTGTCAAGGGTCAGCAGTCTCACTAATGGGCGAGAAGTGTGTGTCTTGATTTCGTCCCTCTTGGGCTATATGTGGAAAAAGCATAGCTGTTAGGCAATGAATGTCTCTCGTCTGATGTCTGACTTACTTCTTTGCCCTTCCTCAAAGGATTGCAAGGTCGAAGCCTGTTTTCCTGCTTTCATGAGGGTCAAGCTACTCCCCGGGAAACCGGAAGAGGATGTGCGAACCTTCTCATCCTGCGTGATTGCGGGCTGGATGGACGATATCGGTGGTGAGGAACTTGAAGACTCAGGTGATTTCTCCCGGGGATTGAGATGTCTCGGGTCAACGAAGACACCTCAACTTGTCTCGAAGAGAGATGATGACATAAAAATCATGCTCAATAGGATCCCGCTGAGGCCCAGAGAGAAACTCCTTTTCCCTAACGTTAATGATCTGCTTTAGAGGGGACCCCCGTTTGGATCCCTTTTTCCTCCACCAAGTGATCAAAAACTCCTCCCTGACCGATTTTGGTCATGCTGATTCCTTGGCTCTTTTCGTCTTTTTCTGTCATTTCGAAAGACCTGCTTTCAGGAGATTCACCACCGAAAGAACTCAAGGTGAGTGAATGACGGCGGTTTTCCCTTGTCTCTGGTGACACTTAGACAAGTGAAAATGGAGCCCAAGAGGCAGTCGGGTTTTGTGGAAAAGCTGAGACGTGTCCCCTGCTTTGAGCTTGACCTGACCGATTGACCAAGTGGCGGTGATATGCACGGGTGGATAGTTAGGAAGCACAGGAACCTAGAAGAATTTCCACTTGAGTAATTTTTGCTAGTCCGGTTCCCAGTCGGGTATGTCTACGGAAGTTTGAGAATATTTTCAACTCTCAACTCTTTACGGGATGGGAGTGTGTAGCAGCTCTACTGGAGAAACCAGAGAGACTTGCCCTAGTTGAAAGCCTGTGTCAGTTGCGACTGGACTCTTAGGATCTCCAGGGCCTCTTTCCCAGACATCTTGGTATTGGATGAAGACTGGAGTAGCCTGACACCTCGCTGTAGCATTCAAGAAAAGGCAGCAGCACCACTATCTGAGTCAAAAAGCTAATGCCAGGCTCAATACCATTCGGTACGTGGGTCGCGAGCGTCATGACTAGTTTCAGGTTCATACCACAGGAGGTCAGGATCTGCTGACAGTCTAATCAGGCAATGCAGGCATAACTGCTGCCTTCCACATGTGGAAAGATCATTTTCTTGACAGATCTTTGGAATCTTGTAGAGATTCCATAGAACTCCTTTTCCGTGTGCCCCACGGGATCCTCTGATGCTTGATATACGGGAGGAGATGTGTTCCCTCTCTGGGGATTATTGGGGCCTGAGGTAGATTCGATTGTGTCTCTCCATGGCTCAGTGGTGAAATGAAAGCGTTGAAGGACTGTGGCAATTTTAACAAGTGTTGGCAGAATTCTTGGAAAGCTATTCTTTTCCAAATGTCCTCCAGCTGATTTGAAGATCCCCCGGTGCTGGGGACTCTTGGGTGCCATTTCCCGGGAGTCCGCACACATTGGACAGTGCCCGTGGACGCATAGTTGGCTGCCTTCAACACATCAGTCAGGCTTAAGCAATGGCAAAGGCTCCTTTTGCCTGGGTCCTCCTGTAAATTTCTGCTACATCCAGAGACCTCTCTGCCTTCTTCTGAATATTGCATGATTCTCTCCTTCTGTCATGGGTCAGCAGACTCCCCAGTGGGTTGCAAATGGCTGTCTTGATTTTGTCCATGTGTTCGCGAATGTCTGGCTGAAAGCCTAGCCTTAGGGAAGTGAGTTTCTCTTCTGGGATCTCTGTCTTACTGATTTCCCCTTTTCAAAGGGTTAGTGAGGTCGATGTCTCTTGTGCCGCTTTCATGGGGGTCAAGCCAACTGCCCGGGAAACTGGAAGATGATGTGTGAACGCTCTCATCCACTGTCCTTCCTGGGTGGAAGGAAGACATTTGTGGTAAGCATCTTCAGGTCTCAGGGGATTTTTCCTGGGGAGTGATATGGCTGGGGTCAATGATGACATAATCTGTCTGGAAGAGAGATGATGACCTAAAAATCATGCTCAGAGAGGTTATGCTGAGGCCCTGTGGGAAAGTCCTTTGGCCCAGCCTTCCAGATCTTCTTTAGAGCGGACTCCCATTTTGATTTCTTTCACCTGCACCAAGTAATCCAAAAGACCTGGGTGGCCGATTTTGGTCAGGCTGATTCCTTGGCTCTTTTCCTCTTTTTGTGTCCTTTAGCAAAACCTGCCTCCGAGGAGTTCACCGTTGCGAGGACAAAAGGTGAGGGATTTCCCGTGATTTGCCCTGGCCCCATCTGACACTTAGGCAAGTGAGGATACACCGCAAAAGGCAGTAGGGTTTGCTGACAAGGCTGAGGCATGTCCCCTGGTGTTTGCTTGACCTTGCCTGGTTGACTAAGTGGCGGTGATGTGCGTGGGTGGATACTTCGGAATCAGAGAATGCTGAAACATGTGCGCTGGAGTCGTCTGCGATAGCCTGGGTCCAAGTCCGATAGGGCCTACCGAAATGGGAGAAACGGCCAACTAGAACAATGTATTTTCCCAAGATATTTAGGAGATGTGAATGGCCCAGAGCTCTACAGGAGACTGGTCAACTTGCTGTAATTGAAAGCGTGTGTCAGTTGCGGCTGGACTCGCAGGATTTGCAGGGCGCTTTTCCCGTGAATCTTGAAATTGGATGAGCGACTCAGTAGTCTGATAGCTGGCTCCAGCTTTCAAGTAAAGGTAGCTGCACAGATAACTGCATAGAAAATCTAAAGTCAGGGTCGATGCCAGGTGTGAAGGGGACACGAGGGTCAGGAGCACTTTCAGGTTGATGCCACAGGAGGTCATGTTTCCCTGGAGCTCTAGACAGTGAAAGCAGGCGTAAGTGCTGCCTTGCACATGTGCAGAGATCAGTGTTCCTACAGAGTTCGTTGGAATCCTGTAGAGGTTCCATAAGACTCCTGCTCTCTTTGTGCCAAGGAATCCTCTGATGGTTGATAAACAGGAGGAGATGTGTTCCCTGTGTTCCCATTCTTTGGGAATGAGGTGGCCTGGACTGTGTCTCTCCATGGCACAAGGGTGAAATCAAACTCTGGAAATGCCTAGTTGAATTTGGGGCCAAATTCTTGGTGAAAGCCCTCTTCCGAGTGTCCCACAGCTCATTTGAAGATCCCCAGTTTTGGGAACCCTTGGATGTCATTTCCTGGAAGTGCTCGTGCACGGATCCGTGCCTGTGGACACAGATTCGGCTTCCTCGTAGACATTAGCCGGGGCTGATCAAATGAATAGCCTGTTCTTGGCTGGGACTTCCTGAGTACGTTTCTCCATTCGGAGTCCTCTATGCCTTGTCTTGATCTGGCACGCGTCTGCCTTTCTGTCAAGGGTCAGCAGTCTCACTAATGGGCGAGAAGTGTGTGTCTTGATTTCGTCCCTCTTTTGGGCTATATGTGGAAAAAGCATAGCTGTTAGGCAATGAATGTCTCTCGTCTGATGTCTGACTTACTTCTTTGCCCTTCCTCAAAGGATTGCAAGGTCGAAGCCTGTTTTCCTGCTTTCATGAGGGTCAAGCTACTCCCCGGGAAACCGGAAGAGGATGTGCGAACCTTCTCATCCTGCGTGATTGCGGGCTGGATGGACGATATCGGTGGTGAGGAACTTGAAGACTCAGGTGATTTCTCCCGGGGATTGAGATGTCTCGGGTCAACGAAGACACCTCAACTTGTCTCGAAGAGAGATGATGACATAAAAATCATGCTCAATAGGATCCCGCTGAGGCCCAGAGAGAAACTCCTTTTCCCTAACGTTAATGATCTGCTTTAGAGGGGACCCCCGTTTGGATCCCTTTTTCCTCCACCAAGTGATCAAAAACTCCTCCCTGACCGATTCTGGTCATGCTGATTCCTTGGCTCTTTTCGTCTTTTTCTGTCATTTCGAAAGACCTGCTTTCAGGAGATTCACCACCGAAAGAACTCAAGGTGAGTGAATGACGGCGGTTTTCCCTTGTCTCTGGTGACACTTAGACAAGTGAAAATGGAGCCCAAGAGGCAGTCGGGTTTTGTGGAAAAGCTGAGACGTGTCCCCTGCTTTGAGCTTGACCTGACCGATTGACCAAGTGGCGGTGATATGCACGGGTGGATAGTTAGGAAGCACAGGAACCTAGAAGAATTTCCACTTGAGTAATTTTTGCTAGTCCGGTTCCCAGTCGGGTATGTCTACGGAAGTTTGAGAATATTTTCAACTCTCAACTCTTTACGGGATGGGAGTGTGTAGCAGCTCTACTGGAGAAACCAGAGAGACTTGCCCTAGTTGAAAGCCTGTGTCAGTTGCGACTGGACTCTTAGGATCTCCAGGGCCTCTTTCCCAGACATCTTGGTATTGGATGAAGACTGGAGTAGCCTGACACCTCGCTGTAGCATTCAAGAAAAGGCAGCAGCACCACTATCTGAGTCAAAAAGCTAATGCCAGGCTCAATACCATTCGGTACGTGGGTCGCGAGCGTCATGACTAGTTTCAGGTTCATACCACAGGAGGTCAGGATCTGCTGACAGTCTAATCAGGCAATGCAGGCATAACTGCTGCCTTCCACATGTGGAAAGATCATTTTCTTGACAGATCTTTGGAATCTTGTAGAGATTCCATAGAACTCCTTTTCCGTGTGCCCCACGGGATCCTCTGATGCTTGATATACGGGAGGAGATGTGTTCCCTCTCTGGGGATTATTGGGGCCTGAGGTAGATTCGATTGTGTCTCTCCATGGCTCAGTGGTGAAATGAAAGCGTTGAAGGACTGTGGCAATTTTAACAAGTGTTGGCAGAATTCTTGGAAAGCTATTCTTTTCCAAATGTCCTCCAGCTGATTTGAAGATCCCCCGGTGCTGGGGACTCTTGGGTGCCATTTCCCGGGAGTCCGCACACATTGGACAGTGCCCGTGGACGCATAGTTGGCTGCCTTCAACACATCAGTCAGGCTTAAGCAATGGCAAAGGCTCCTTTTGCCTGGGTCCTCCTGTAAATTTCTGCTACATCCAGAGACCTCTCTGCCTTCTTCTGAATATTGCATGATTCTCTCCTTCTGTCATGGGTCAGCAGACTCCCCAGTGGGTTGCAAATGGCTGTCTTGATTTTGTCCATGTGTTCGCGAATGTCTGGCTGAAAGCCTAGCCTTAGGGAAGTGAGTTTCTCTTCTGGGATCTCTGTCTTACTGATTTCCCCTTTTCAAAGGGTTAGTGAGGTCGATGTCTCTTGTGCCGCTTTCATGGGGGTCAAGCCAACTGCCCGGGAAACTGGAAGATGATGTGTGAACGCTCTCATCCACTGTCCTTCCTGGGTGGAAGGAAGACATTTGTGGTAAGCATCTTCAGGTCTCAGGGGATTTTTCCTGGGGAGTGATATGGCTGGGGTCAATGATGACATAATCTGTCTGGAAGAGAGATGATGACCTAAAAATCATGCTCAGAGAGGTTATGCTGAGGCCCTGTGGGAAAGTCCTTTGGCCCAGCCTTCCAGATCTTCTTTAGAGCGGACTCCCATTTTGATTTCTTTCACCTGCACCAAGTAATCCAAAAGACCTGGGTGGCCGATTTTGGTCAGGCTGATTCCTTGGCTCTTTTCCTCTTTTTGTGTCCTTTAGCAAAACCTGCCTCCGAGGAGTTCACCGTTGCGAGGACAAAAGGTGAGGGATTTCCCGTGATTTGCCCTGGCCCCATCTGACACTTAGGCAAGTGAGGATACACCGCAAAAGGCAGTAGGGTTTGCTGACAAGGCTGAGGCATGTCCCCTGGTGTTTGCTTGACCTTGCCTGGTTGACTAAGTGGCGGTGATGTGCGTGGGTGGATACTTCGGAATCAGAGAATGCTGAAACATGTGCGCTGGAGTCGTCTGCGATAGCCTGGGTCCAAGTCCGATAGGGCCTACCGAAATGGGAGAAACGGCCAACTAGAACAATGTATTTTCCCAAGATATTTAGGAGATGTGAATGGCCCAGAGCTCTACAGGAGACTGGTCAACTTGCTGTAATTGAAAGCGTGTGTCAGTTGCGGCTGGACTCGCAGGATTTGCAGGGCGCTTTTCCCGTGAATCTTGAAATTGGATGAGCGACTCAGTAGTCTGATAGCTGGCTCCAGCTTTCAAGTAAAGGTAGCTGCACAGATAACTGCATAGAAAATCTAAAGTCAGGGTCGATGCCAGGTGTGAAGGGGACACGAGGGTCAGGAGCACTTTCAGGTTGATGCCACAGGAGGTCATGTTTCCCTGGAGCTCTAGACAGTGAAAGCAGGCGTAAGTGCTGCCTTGCACATGTGCAGAGATCAGTGTTCCTACAGAGTTCGTTGGAATCCTGTAGAGGTTCCATAAGACTCCTGCTCTCTTTGTGCCAAGGAATCCTCTGATGGTTGATAAACAGGAGGAGATGTGTTCCCTGTGTTCCCATTCTTTGGGAATGAGGTGGCCTGGACTGTGTCTCTCCATGGCACAAGGGTGAAATCAAACTCTGGAAATGCCTAGTTGAATTTGGGGCCAAATTCTTGGTGAAAGCCCTCTTCCGAGTGTCCCACAGCTCATTTGAAGATCCCCAGTTTTGGGAACCCTTGGATGTCATTTCCTGGAAGTGCTCGTGCACGGATCCGTGCCTGTGGACACAGATTCGGCTTCCTCGTAGACATTAGCCGGGGCTGATCAAATGAATAGCCTGTTCTTGGCTGGGACTTCCTGAGTACGTTTCTCCATTCGGAGTCCTCTATGCCTTGTCTTGATCTGGCACGCGTCTGCCTTTCTGTCAAGGGTCAGCAGTCTCACTAATGGGCGAGAAGTGTGTGTCTTGATTTCGTCCCTCTTTTGGGCTATATGTGGAAAAAGCATAGCTGTTAGGCAATGAATGTCTCTCGTCTGATGTCTGACTTACTTCTTTGCCCTTCCTCAAAGGATTGCAAGGTCGAAGCCTGTTTTCCTGCTTTCATGAGGGTCAAGCTACTCCCCGGGAAACCGGAAGAGGATGTGCGAACCTTCTCATCCTGCGTGATTGCGGGCTGGATGGACGATATCGGTGGTGAGGAACTTGAAGACTCAGGTGATTTCTCCCGGGGATTGAGATGTCTCGGGTCAACGAAGACACCTCAACTTGTCTCGAAGAGAGATGATGACATAAAAATCATGCTCAATAGGATCCCGCTGAGGCCCAGAGAGAAACTCCTTTTCCCTAACGTTAATGATCTGCTTTAGAGGGGACCCCCGTTTGGATCCCTTTTTCCTCCACCAAGTGATCAAAAACTCCTCCCTGACCGATTCTGGTCATGCTGATTCCTTGGCTCTTTTCGTCTTTTTCTGTCATTTCGAAAGACCTGCTTTCAGGAGATTCACCACCGAAAGAACTCAAGGTGAGTGAATGACGGCGGTTTTCCCTTGTCTCTGGTGACACTTAGACAAGTGAAAATGGAGCCCAAGAGGCAGTCGGGTTTTGTGGAAAAGCTGAGACGTGTCCCCTGCTTTGAGCTTGACCTGACCGATTGACCAAGTGGCGGTGATATGCACGGGTGGATAGTTAGGAAGCACAGGAACCTAGAAGAATTTCCACTTGAGTAATTTTTGCTAGTCCGGTTCCCAGTCGGGTATGTCTACGGAAGTTTGAGAATATTTTCAACTCTCAACTCTTTACGGGATGGGAGTGTGTAGCAGCTCTACTGGAGAAACCAGAGAGACTTGCCCTAGTTGAAAGCCTGTGTCAGTTGCGACTGGACTCTTAGGATCTCCAGGGCCTCTTTCCCAGACATCTTGGTATTGGATGAAGACTGGAGTAGCCTGACACCTCGCTGTAGCATTCAAGAAAAGGCAGCAGCACCACTATCTGAGTCAAAAAGCTAATGCCAGGCTCAATACCATTCGGTACGTGGGTCGCGAGCGTCATGACTAGTTTCAGGTTCATACCACAGGAGGTCAGGATCTGCTGACAGTCTAATCAGGCAATGCAGGCATAACTGCTGCCTTCCACATGTGGAAAGATCATTTTCTTGACAGATCTTTGGAATCTTGTAGAGATTCCATAGAACTCCTTTTCCGTGTGCCCCACGGGATCCTCTGATGCTTGATATACGGGAGGAGATGTGTTCCCTCTCTGGGGATTATTGGGGCCTGAGGTAGATTCGATTGTGTCTCTCCATGGCTCAGTGGTGAAATGAAAGCGTTGAAGGACTGTGGCAATTTTAACACGTGTTGGCAGAATTCTTGGAATGCTATTCTTTTCCAAATGTCCTCCAGCTGATTTGAACATCCCCTGGTGCTGGGGACTCTTGGGTGCCATTTCCCGGGAGTCCGCACACATTGGACAGTGCCCGTGGACGCATAGTTGGCTGCCTTCAACACATCAGTCAGGCTTAAGCAATGGCAAAGGCTCCTTTTGCCTGGGTCCTCCTGTAAATTTCTGCTACATCCAGAGACCTCTCTGCCTTCTTCTGAATATTGCATGATTCTCTCCTTCTGTCATGGGTCAGCAGACTCCCCAGTGGGTTGCAAATGGCTGTCTTGATTTTGTCCATGTGTTCGCGAATGTCTGGCTGAAAGCCTAGCCTTAGGGAAGTGAGTTTCTCTTCTGGGATCTCTGTCTTACTGATTTCCCCTTTTCAAAGGGTTAGTGAGGTCGATGTCTCTTGTGCCGCTTTCATGGGGGTCAAGCCAACTGCCCGGGAAACTGGAAGATGATGTGTGAACGCTCTCATCCACTGTCCTTCCTGGGTGGAAGGAAGACATTTGTGGTAAGCATCTTCAGGTCTCAGGGGATTTTTCCTGGGGAGTGATATGGCTGGGGTCAATGATGACATAATCTGTCTGGAAGAGAGATGATGACCTAAAAATCCTGCTCAGAGAGGTTATGCTGAGGCCCTGTGGGAAAGTCCTTTGGCCCAGCCTTCCAGATCTTCTTTAGAGCGGACTCCCATTTTGATTTCTTTCACCTGCACCAAGTAATCCAAAAGACCTGGGTGGCCGATTTTGGTCAGGCTGATTCCTTGGCTCTTTTCCTCTTTTTGTGTCCTTTAGCACAACCTGCCTCCGAGGAGTTCACCGTTGCGAGGACAAAAGGTGAGGGATTTCCCGTGATTTGCCCTGGCCCCATCTGACACTTAGGCAAGTGAGGATACACCGCAAAAGGCAGTAGGGTTTGCTGACAAGGCTGAGGCATGTCCCCTGGTGTTTGCTTGACCTTGCCTGGTTGACTAAGTGGCGGTGATGTGCGTGGGTGGATACTTAGGAATCAGAGAATGCTGAAACATGTGCGCTGGAGTCGTCTGCGATAGCCTGGGTCCAAGTCCGATAGGGCCTACCGAAATGGGAGAAACGGCCAACTAGAACAATGTGTTTTCCCAAGATATTTAGGAGATGTGAATGGCCCAGAGCTCTACAGGAGACTGGTCAACTTGCTGTAATTGAAAGCGTGTGTCAGTTGCGGCTGGACTCGCAGGATTTGTGGGACGCTTTTCCCGTGAATCTTGAAATTGGATGAGCGACTCAGTAGTCTGATAGCTGGCTCCAGCTTTCAAGTAAAGGTAGCTGCACAGATAACTGCATAGAAAATCTAAAGTCAGGGTCGATGCCAGGTGTGAAAGGGACACGAGGGTCAGGAGCACTTTCAGGTTGATGCCACAGGAGGTCATGTTTCCCTGGAGCTCTAGACAGTGAAAGCAGGCGTAAGTGCTGCCTTGCACATGTGCAGAGATCAGTGTTACTACAGAGTTCGTTGGAATCCTGTAGAGGTTCCATAAGACTCCTGCTCTCTTTGTGCCAAGGAATCCTCTGATGGTTGATAAACAGGAGGAGATGTGTTCCCTGTGTTCCCATTCTTTGGGAATGAGGTGGCCTGGACTGTGTCTCTCCATGGCACAAGGGTGAAATCAAACTCTGGAAATGCCTAGTTGAATTTGGGGCCAAATTCTTGGTGAAAGCCCTCTTCCGAGTGTCCCACAGCTCATTTGAAAATCCCCAGTTTTGGGAACCCTTGGATGTCATTTCCTGGAAGTGCTCGTGCACGGATCCGTGCCTGTGGACACAGATTCGGCTTCCTCGTAGACATTAGCCGAGGCTGATCAAATGAATAGCCTGTTCTTGGCTGGGACTTCCTGAGTACTTTTCTCCATTCGGAGTCCTCTATGCCTTGTCTTGATCTGGCACGCGTCTGCCTTTCTGTCAAGGGTCAGCAGTCTCACTAATGGGCGAGAAGTGTGTGTCTTGATTTCGTCCCTCTTTTGGGCTATATGTGGAAAAAGCATAGCTGTTAGGCAATGAATGTCTCTCGTCTGATGTCTGACTTACTTCTTTGCCCTTCCTCAAAGGATTGCAAGGTCGAAGCCTGTTTTCCTGCTTTCATGAGGGTCAAGCTACTCCCCGGGAAACCGGAAGAGGATGTGCGAACCTTCTCATCCTGCGTGATTGCGGGCTGGATGGACGATATCGGTGGTGAGGAACTTGAAGACTCAGGTGATTTCTCCCGGGGATTGAGATGTCTCGGGTCAACGAAGACACCTCAACTTGTCTCGAAGAGAGATGATGACATAAAAATCATGCTCAATAGGATCCCGCTGAGGCCCAGAGAGAAACTCCTTTTCCCTAACGTTAATGATCTGCTTTAGAGGGGACCCCCGTTTGGATCCCTGTTTCCTCCACCAAGTGATCAAAAACTCCTCCCTGACCGATTTTGGTCATGCTGATTCCTTGGCTCTTTTCGTCTTTTTCTGTCATTTCGAAAGACCTGCTTTCAGGAGATTCACCACCGAAAGAACTCAAGGTGAGTGAATGACGGCGGTTTTCCCTTGTCTCTGGTGACACTTAGACAAGTGAAAATGGAGCCCAAGAGGCAGTCGGGTTTTGTGGAAAAGCTGAGACGTGTCCCCTGCTTTGAGCTTGACCTGACCGATTGACCAAGTGGCGGTGATATGCACGGGTGGATAGTTAGGAAGCACAGGAACCTAGAAGAATTTCCACTTGAGTAATTTTTGCTAGTCCGGTTCCCAGTCGGGTATGCCTACGGAAGTTTGAGAATATTTTCAACTCTCAACTCTTTACGGGATGGGAGTGTGTAGCAGCTCTACTGGAGAAACCAGAGAGACTTGCCCTAGTTGAAAGCCTGTGTCAGTTGCGACTGGACTCTTAGGATCTCCAGGGCCTCTTTCCCAGACATCTTGGTATTGGATGAAGACTGGAGTAGCCTGACACCTCGCTGTAGCATTCAAGAAAAGGCAGCAGCACCACTATCTGAGTCAAAAAGCTAATGCCAGGCTCAATACCATTCGGTACGTGGGTCGCGAGCGTCATGACTAGTTTCAGGTTCATACCACAGGAGGTCAGGATCTGCTGACAGTCTAATCAGGCAATGCAGGCATAACTGCTGCCTTCCACATGTGGAAAGATCATTTTCTTGACAGATCTTTGGAATCTTGTAGAGATTCCATAGAACTCCTTTTCCGTGTGCCCCACGGGATCCTCTGATGCTTGATATACGGGAGGAGATGTGTTCCCTCTCTGGGGATTATTGGGGCCTGAGGTAGATTCGATTGTGTCTCTCCATGGCTCAGTGGTGAAATGAAAGCGTTGAAGGACTGTGGCAATTTTAACAAGTGTTGGCAGAATTCTTGGAATGCTATTCTTTTCCAAATGTCCTCCAGCTGATTTGAACATCCCCTGGTGCTGGGGACTCTTGGGTGCCATTTCCCGGGAGTCCGCACACATTGGACAGTGCCCGTGGACGCATAGTTGGCTGCCTTCAACACATCAGTCAGGCTTAAGCAATGGCAAAGGCTCCTTTTGCCTGGGTCCTCCTGTAAATTTGTGCTACATCCAGAGACCTCTCTGCCTTCTTCTGAATATTGCATGATTCTCTCCTTCTGTCATGGGTCAGCAGACTCCCCAGTGGGTTGCAAATGGCTGTCTTGATTTTGTCCATGTGTTCGCGAATGTCTGGCTGAAAGCCTAGCCTTAGGGAAGTGAGTTTCTCTTCTGGGATCTCTGTCTTACTGATTTCCCCTTTTCAAAGGGTTAGTGAGGTCGATGTCTCTTGTGCCGCTTTCATGGGGGTCAAGCCAACTGCCCGGGAAACTGGAAGATGATGTGTGAACGCTCTCATCCACTGTCCTTCCTGGGTGGAAGGAAGACATTTGTGGTAAGCATCTTCAGGTCTCAGGGGATTTTTCCTGGGGAGTGATATGGCTGGGGTCAATGATGACATAATCTGTCTGGAAGAGAGATGATGACCTAAAAATCATGCTCAGAGAGGTTATGCTGAGGCCCTGTGGGAAAGTCCTTTGGCCCAGCCTTCCAGATCTTCTTTAGAGCGGACTCCCATTTTGATTTCTTTCACCTGCACCAAGTAATCCAAAAGACCTGGGTGGCCGATTTTGGTCAGGCTGATTCCTTGGCTCTTTTCCTCTTTTTGTGTCCTTTAGCACAACCTGCCTCCGAGGAGTTCACCGTTGCGAGGACAAAAGGTGAGGGATTTCCCGTGATTTGCCCTGGCCCCATCTGACACTTAGGCAAGTGAGGATACACCGCAAAAGGCAGTAGGGTTTGCTGACAAGGCTGAGGCATGTCCCCTGGTGTTTGCTTGACCTTGCCTGGTTGACTAAGTGGCGGTGATGTGCGTGGGTGGATACTTCGGAATCAGAGAATGCTGAAACATGTGCGCTGGAGTCGTCTGCGATAGCCTGGGTCCAAGTCCGATACGGCCTACCGAAATGGGAGAAACGGCCAACTAGAACAATGTATTTTCCCAAGATATTTACGAGATGTGAATGGCCCAGAGCTCTACAGGAGACTGGTCAACTTGCTGTAATTGAAAGCGTGTGTCAGTTGCGGCTGGACTCGCAGGATTTGCGGGACGCTTTTCCCGTGAATCTTGAAATTGGATGAGCGACTCAGTAGTCTGATAGCTGGCTCCAGCTTTCAAGTAAAGGTAGCTGCACAGATAACTGCATAGAAAATCTAAAGTCAGGGTCGATGCCAGGTGTGAAGGGGACACGAGGGTCAGGAGCACTTTCAGGTTGATGCCACAGGAGGTCATGTTTCCCTGGAGCTCTAGACAGTGAAAGCAGGCGTAAGTGCTGCCTTGCACATGTGCAGAGATCAGTGTTCCTACAGAGTTCGTTGGAATCCTGTAGAGGTTCCATAAGACTCCTGCTCTCTTTGTGCCAAGGAATCCTCTGATGGTTGATAAACAGGAGGAGATGTGTTCCCTGTGTTCCCATTCTTTGGGAATGAGGTGGCCTGGACTGTGTCTCTCCATGGCACAAGGGTGAAATCAAACTCTGGAAATGCCTAGTTGAATTTGGGGCCAAATTCTTGGTGAAAGCCCTCTTCCGAGTGTCCCACAGCTCATTTGAAAATCCCCAGTTTTGGGAACCCTTGGATGTCATTTCCTGGAAGTGCTCGTGCACGGATCCGTGCCTGTGGACACAGATTCGGCTTCCTCGTAGACATTAGCCGGGGCTGATCAAATGAATAGCCTGTTCTTGGCTGGGACTGCCCGAGTACTTTTCTCCATTCGGAGTCCTCTATGCCTTGTCTTGATCTGGCACGCGTCTGCCTTTCTGTCAAGGGTCAGCAGTCTCACTAATGGGCGAGAAGTGTGTGTCTTGATTTCGTCCCTCTTTTGGGCTATATGTGGAAAAAGCATAGCTGTTAGGCAATGAATGTCTCTCGTCTGATGTCTGACTTACTTCTTTGCCCTTCCTCAAAGGATTGCAAGGTCGAAGCCTGTTTTCCTGCTTTCATGAGGGTCAAGCTACTCCCCGGGAAACCGGAAGAGGATGTGCGAACCTTCTCATCCTGCGTGATTGCGGGCTGGATGGACGATATCGGTGGTGAGGAACTTGAAGACTCAGGTGATTTCTCCCGGGGATTGAGATGTCTCGGGTCAACGAAGACACCTCAACTTGTCTCGAAGAGAGATGATGACATAAAAATCATGCTCAATAGGATCCCGCTGAGGCCCAGAGAGAAACTCCTTTTCCCTAACGTTAATGATCTGCTTTAGAGGGGACCCCCGTTTGGATCCCTGTTTCCTCCACCAAGTGATCAAAAACTCCTCCCTGACCGATTTTGGTCATGCTGATTCCTTGGCTCTTTTCATCTTTTTCTGTCATTTCGAAAGACCTGCTTTCAGGAGATTCACCACCGAAAGAACTCAAGGTGAGTGAATGACGGCGGTTTTCCCTTGTCTCTGGTGACACTTAGACAAGTGAAAATGGAGCCCAAGAGGCAGTCGGGTTTTGTGGAAAAGCTGAGACGTGTCCCCTGCTTTGAGCTTGACCTGACCGATTGACCAAGTGGCGGTGATATGCACGGGTGGATAGTTAGGAAGCACAGGAACCTAGAAGAATTTCCACTTGAGTAATTTTTGCTAGTCCGGTTCCCAGTCGGGTATGTCTACGGAAGTTTGAGAATATTTTCAACTCTCAACTCTTTACGGGATGGGAGTGTGTAGCAGCTCTACTGGAGAAACCAGAGAGACTTGCCCTAGTTGAAAGCCTGTGTCAGTTGCGACTGGACTCTTAGGATCTCCAGGGCCTCTTTCCCAGACATCTTGGTATTGGATGAAGACTGGAGTAGCCTGACACCTCGCTGTAGCATTCAAGAAAAGGCAGCAGCACCACTATCTGAGTCAAAAAGCTAATGCCAGGCTCAATACCATTCGGTACGTGGGTCGCGAGCGTCATGACTAGTTTCAGGTTCATACCACAGGAGGTCAGGATCTGCTGACAGTCTAATCAGGCAATGCAGGCATAACTGCTGCCTTCCACATGTGGAAAGATCATTTTCTTGACAGATCTTTGGAATCTTGTAGAGATTCCATAGAACTCCTTTTCCGTGTGCCCCACGGGATCCTCTGATGCTTGATATACGGGAGGAGATGTGTTCTCTCTCTGGGGATTATTGGGGCCTGAGGTAGATTCGATTGTGTCTCTCCATGGCTCAGTGGTGAAATGAAAGCGTTGAAGGACTGTGGCAATTTTAACAAGTGTTGGCAGAATTCTTGGAATGCTATTCTTTTCCAAATGTCCTCCAGCTGATTTGAACATCCCCTGGTGCTGGGGACTCTTGGGTGCCATTTCCCGGGAGTCCGCACACATTGGACAGTGCCCGTGGACGCATAGTTGGCTGCCTTCAACACATCAGTCAGGCTTAAGCAATGGCAAAGGCTCCTTTTGCCTGGGTCCTCCTGTAAATTTCTGCTACATCCAGAGACCTCTCTGCCTTCTTCTGAATATTGCATGATTCTCTCCTTCTGTCATGGGTCAGCAGACTCCCCAGTGGGTTGCAAATGGCTGTCTTGATTTTGTCCATGTGTTCGCGAATGTCTGGCTGAAAGCCTAGCCTTAGGGAAGTGAGTTTCTCTTCTGGGATCTCTGTCTTACTGATTTCCCCTTTTCAAAGGGTTAGTGAGGTCGATGTCTCTTGTGCCGCTTTCATGGGGGTCAAGCCAACTGCCCGGGAAACTGGAAGATGATGTGTGAACGCTCTCATCCACTGTCCTTCCTGGGTGGAAGGAAGACATTTGTGGTAAGCATCTTCAGGTCTCAGGGGATTTTTCCTGGGGAGTGATATGGCTGGGGTCAATGATGACATAATCTGTCTGGAAGAGAGATGATGACCTAAAAATCATGCTCAGAGAGGTTATGCGGAGGCCCTGTGGGAAAGTCCTTTGGCCCAGCCTTCCAGATCTTCTTTAGAGCGGACTCCCATTTTGATTTCTTTCACCTGCACCAAGTAATCCAAAAGACCTGGGTGGCCGATTTTGGTCAGGCTGATTCCTTGGCTCTTTTCCTCTTTTTGTGTCCTTTAGCACAACCTGCCTCCGAGGAGTTCACCGTTGCGAGGACAAAAGGTGAGGGATTTCCCGTGATTTGCCCTGGCCCCATCTGACACTTAGGCAAGTGAGGATACACCGCAAAAGGCAGTAGGGTTTGCTGACAAGGCTGAGGCATGTCCCCTGGTGTTTGCTTGACCTTGCCTGGTTGACTAAGTGGCGGTGATGTGCGTGGGTGGATACTTAGGAATCAGAGAATGCTGAAACATGTGCGCTGGAGTCGTCTGCGATAGCCTGGGTCCAAGTCCGATAGGGCCTACCGAAATGGGAGAAACGGCCAATTAGAACAATGTATTTTCCCAAGATATTTATGAGATGTGAATGGCCCAGAGCTCTACATGAGACTGGTCAACTTGCTGTAATTGAAAGCGTGTGTCAGTTGCGGCTGGACTCGCAGGATTTGCGGGACGCTTTTCCCGTGAATCTTGAAATTGGATGAGCGACTCAGTAGTCTGATAGCTGGCTCCAG
>NC_087354.1:7842509-7847509 GCF_030014295.1 Loxodonta africana
TAGGGTTAGGGTTAGGGTTAGGGTTAGGGTTAGGGTTAGGGTTAGGGTTAGGGTTAGGGTTAGGGTTAGGGTTAGGGTTAGGGTTAGGGTTAGGGTTAGGGTTAGGGTTAGGGTTAGGGTTAGGGTTAGGGTTAGGGTTAGGGTTAGGGTTAGGGTTAGGGTTAGGGTTAGGGTTAGGGTTAGGTTAGGGTTAGGGTTAGGGTTAGGGTTAGGGTTAGGGTTAGGGTTAGGGTTAGGGTTAGGGTTAGGGTTAGGGTTAGGGTTAGGGTTAGGGTTAGGGTTAGGGTTAGGGTTAGGGTTAGGGTTAGGGTTAGGGTTAGGGTTAGGGTTAGGGTTAGGGTTAGGGTTAGGGTTAGGGTTAGGGTTAGGGTTAGGGTTAGGGTTAGGGTTAGGGTTAGGGTTAGGGTTAGGGTTAGGGTTAGGGTTAGGGTTAGGGTTAGGGTTAGGGTTAGGGTTAGGGTTAGGGTTAGGGTTAGGGTTAGGGTTAGGGTTAGGGTTAGGGTTAGGGTTAGGGTTAGGGTTAGGGTTAGGGTTAGGGTTAGGGTTAGGGTTAGGGTTAGGGTTAGGGTTAGGGTTAGGGTTAGGGTTAGGGTTAGGGTTAGGGTTAGGGTTAGGGTTAGGGTTAGGGTTAGGGTTAGGGTTAGGGTTAGGGTTAGGGTTAGGGTTAGGGTTAGGGTTAGGGTTAGGGTTAGGGTTAGGGTTAGGGTTAGGGTTAGGGTTAGGGTTAGGGTTAGGGTTAGGGTTAGGGTTAGGGTTAGGGTTAGGGTTAGGGTTAGGGTTAGGGTTAGGGTTAGGGTTAGGGTTAGGGTTAGGGTTAGGGTTAGGGTTAGGGTTAGGGTTAGGGTTAGGGTTAGGGTTAGGGTTAGGGTTAGGGTTAGGGTTAGGGTTAGGGTTAGGGTTAGGGTTAGGGTTAGGGTTAGGGTTAGGGTTAGGGTTAGGGTTAGGGTTAGGGTTAGGGTTAGGGTTAGGGTTAGGGTTAGGGTTAGGGTTAGGGTTAGGGTTAGGGTTAGGGTTAGGGTTAGGGTTAGGGTTAGGGTTAGGGTTAGGGTTAGGGTTAGGGTTAGGGTTAGGGTTAGGGTTAGGGTTAGGGTTAGGGTTAGGGTTAGGGTTAGGGTTAGGGTTAGGGTTAGGGTTAGGGTTAGGGTTAGGGTTAGGGTTAGGGTTAGGGTTAGGGTTAGGGTTAGGGTTAGGGTTAGGGTTAGGGTTAGGGTTAGGGTTAGGGTTAGGGTTAGGGTTAGGGTTAGGGTTAGGGTTAGGGTTAGGGTTAGGGTTAGGGTTAGGGTTAGGGTTAGGGTTAGGGTTAGGGTTAGGGTTAGGGTTAGGGTTAGGGTTAGGGTTAGGGTTAGGGTTAGGGTTAGGGTTAGGGTTAGGGTTAGGGTTAGGGTTAGGGTTAGGGTTAGGGTTAGGGTTAGGGTTAGGGTTAGGGTTAGGGTTAGGGTTAGGGTTAGGGTTAGGGTTAGGGTTAGGGTTAGGGTTAGGGTTAGGGTTAGGGTTAGGGTTAGGGTTAGGGTTAGGGTTAGGGTTAGGGTTAGGGTTAGGGTTAGGGTTAGGGTTAGGGTTAGGGTTAGGGTTAGGGTTAGGGTTAGGGTTAGGGTTAGGGTTAGGGTTAGGGTTAGGGTTAGGGTTAGGGTTAGGGTTAGGGTTAGGGTTAGGGTTAGGGTTAGGGTTAGGGTTAGGGTTAGGGTTAGGGTTAGGGTTAGGGTTAGGGTTAGGGTTAGGGTTAGGGTTAGGGTTAGGGTTAGGGTTAGGGTTAGGGTTAGGGTTAGGGTTAGGGTTAGGGTTAGGGTTAGGGTTAGGGTTAGGGTTAGGGTTAGGGTTAGGGTTAGGGTTAGGGTTAGGGTTAGGGTTAGGGTTAGGGTTAGGGTTAGGGTTAGGGTTAGGGTTAGGGTTAGGGTTAGGGTTAGGGTTAGGGTTAGGGTTAGGGTTAGGGTTAGGGTTAGGGTTAGGGTTAGGGTTAGGGTTAGGGTTAGGGTTAGGGTTAGGGTTAGGGTTAGGGTTAGGGTTAGGGTTAGGGTTAGGGTTAGGGTTAGGGTTAGGGTTAGGGTTAGGGTTAGGGTTAGGGTTAGGGTTAGGGTTAGGGTTAGGGTTAGGGTTAGGGTTAGGGTTAGGGTTAGGGTTAGGGTTAGGGTTAGGGTTAGGGTTAGGGTTAGGGTTAGGGTTAGGGTTAGGGTTAGGGTTAGGGTTAGGGTTAGGGTTAGGGTTAGGGTTAGGGTTAGGGTTAGGGTTAGGGTTAGGGTTAGGGTTAGGGTTAGGGTTAGGGTTAGGGTTAGGGTTAGGGTTAGGGTTAGGGTTAGGGTTAGGGTTAGGGTTAGGGTTAGGGTTAGGGTTAGGGTTAGGGTTAGGGTTAGGGTTAGGGTTAGGGTTAGGGTTAGGGTTAGGGTTAGGGTTAGGGTTAGGGTTAGGGTTAGGGTTAGGGTTAGGGTTAGGGTTAGGGTTAGGGTTAGGGTTAGGGTTAGGGTTAGGGTTAGGGTTAGGGTTAGGGTTAGGGTTAGGGTTAGGGTTAGGGTTAGGGTTAGGGTTAGGGTTAGGGTTAGGGTTAGGGTTAGGGTTAGGGTTAGGGTTAGGGTTAGGGTTAGGGTTAGGGTTAGGGTTAGGGTTAGGGTTAGGGTTAGGGTTAGGGTTAGGGTTAGGGTTAGGGTTAGGGTTAGGGTTAGGGTTAGGGTTAGGGTTAGGGTTAGGGTTAGGGTTAGGGTTAGGGTTAGGGTTAGGGTTAGGGTTAGGGTTAGGGTTAGGGTTAGGGTTAGGGTTAGGGTTAGGGTTAGGGTTAGGGTTAGGGTTAGGGTTAGGGTTAGGGTTAGGGTTAGGGTTAGGGTTAGGGTTAGGGTTAGGGTTAGGGTTAGGGTTAGGGTTAGGGTTAGGGTTAGGGTTAGGGTTAGGGTTAGGGTTAGGGTTAGGGTTAGGGTTAGGGTTAGGGTTAGGGTTAGGGTTAGGGTTAGGGTTAGGGTTAGGGTTAGGGTTAGGGTTAGGGTTAGGGTTAGGGTTAGGGTTAGGGTTAGGGTTAGGGTTAGGGTTAGGGTTAGGGTTAGGGTTAGGGTTAGGGTTAGGGTTAGGGTTAGGGTTAGGGTTAGGGTTAGGGTTAGGGTTAGGGTTAGGGTTAGGGTTAGGGTTAGGGTTAGGGTTAGGGTTAGGGTTAGGGTTAGGGTTAGGGTTAGGGTTAGGGTTAGGGTTAGGGTTAGGGTTAGGGTTAGGGTTAGGGTTAGGGTTAGGGTTAGGGTTAGGGTTAGGGTTAGGGTTAGGGTTAGGGTTAGGGTTAGGGTTAGGGTTAGGGTTAGGGTTAGGGTTAGGGTTAGGGTTAGGGTTAGGGTTAGGGTTAGGGTTAGGGTTAGGGTTAGGGTTAGGGTTAGGGTTAGGGTTAGGGTTAGGGTTAGGGTTAGGGTTAGGGTTAGGGTTAGGGTTAGGGTTAGGGTTAGGGTTAGGGTTAGGGTTAGGGTTAGGGTTAGGGTTAGGGTTAGGGTTAGGGTTAGGGTTAGGGTTAGGGTTAGGGTTAGGGTTAGGGTTAGGGTTAGGGTTAGGGTTAGGGTTAGGGTTAGGGTTAGGGTTAGGGTTAGGGTTAGGGTTAGGGTTAGGGTTAGGGTTAGGGTTAGGGTTAGGGTTAGGGTTAGGGTTAGGGTTAGGGTTAGGGTTAGGGTTAGGGTTAGGGTTAGGGTTAGGGTTAGGGTTAGGGTTAGGGTTAGGGTTAGGGTTAGGGTTAGGGTTAGGGTTAGGGTTAGGGTTAGGGTTAGGGTTAGGGTTAGGGTTAGGGTTAGGGTTAGGGTTAGGGTTAGGGTTAGGGTTAGGGTTAGGGTTAGGGTTAGGGTTAGGGTTAGGGTTAGGGTTAGGGTTAGGGTTAGGGTTAGGGTTAGGGTTAGGGTTAGGGTTAGGGTTAGGGTTAGGGTTAGGGTTAGGGTTAGGGTTAGGGTTAGGGTTAGGGTTAGGGTTAGGGTTAGGGTTAGGGTTAGGGTTAGGGTTAGGGTTAGGGTTAGGGTTAGGGTTAGGGTTAGGGTTAGGGTTAGGGTTAGGGTTAGGGTTAGGGTTAGGGTTAGGGTTAGGGTTAGGGTTAGGGTTAGGGTTAGGGTTAGGGTTAGGGTTAGGGTTAGGGTTAGGGTTAGGGTTAGGGTTAGGGTTAGGGTTAGGGTTAGGGTTAGGGTTAGGGTTAGGGTTAGGGTTAGGGTTAGGGTTAGGGTTAGGGTTAGGGTTAGGGTTAGGGTTAGGGTTAGGGTTAGGGTTAGGGTTAGGGTTAGGGTTAGGGTTAGGGTTAGGGTTAGGGTTAGGGTTAGGGTTAGGGTTAGGGTTAGGGTTAGGGTTAGGGTTAGGGTTAGGGTTAGGGTTAGGGTTAGGGTTAGGGTTAGGGTTAGGGTTAGGGTTAGGGTTAGGGTTAGGGTTAGGGTTAGGGTTAGGGTTAGGGTTAGGGTTAGGGTTAGGGTTAGGGTTAGGGTTAGGGTTAGGGTTAGGGTTAGGGTTAGGGTTAGGGTTAGGGTTAGGGTTAGGGTTAGGGTTAGGGTTAGGGTTAGGGTTAGGGTTAGGGTTAGGGTTAGGGTTAGGGTTAGGGTTAGGGTTAGGGTTAGGGTTAGGGTTAGGGTTAGGGTTAGGGTTAGGGTTAGGGTTAGGGTTAGGGTTAGGGTTAGGGTTAGGGTTAGGGTTAGGGTTAGGGTTAGGGTTAGGGTTAGGGTTAGGGTTAGGGTTAGGGTTAGGGTTAGGGTTAGGGTTAGGGTTAGGGTTAGGGTTAGGGTTAGGGTTAGGGTTAGGGTTAGGGTTAGGGTTAGGGTTAGGGTTAGGGTTAGGGTTAGGGTTAGGGTTAGGGTTAGGGTTAGGGTTAGGGTTAGGGTTAGGGTTAGGGTTAGGGTTAGGGTTAGGGTTAGGGTTAGGGTTAGGGTTAGGGTTAGGGTTAGGGTTAGGGTTAGGGTTAGGGTTAGGGTTAGGGTTAGGGTTAGGGTTAGGGTTAGGGTTAGGGTTAGGGTTAGGGTTAGGGTTAGGGTTAGGGTTAGGGTTAGGGTTAGGGTTAGGGTTAGGGTTAGGGTTAG